>NC_047667.1:79346330-79646330 GCF_011762505.2 Arvicanthis niloticus | reverse complement strand
ATGGCAATGTAGCCACTGGACAGAAATTGTTTATATCATGTGAGGAAAATTTACTGTCCAAAAGGACAGAGGTGGGATAGTCAACTACTAAGCTCTGCAAAAACAGAGTAAGCCAGACCTTCATATGTCCTGCCTCACAAAAGGTCTACCATATGGTTCTAGTCCAGAAGGCTGAAGACAGATGCTCCAACATTATAAGAAATTAGGGGTTGTCCAGGTAGTCATCTGTCTATATAATTGTTTAAGTTTTAGAAGCTGTGTTTGGTGCTTCCTATATACTCAGGTGATTTTTAGTTTTTTCTCAGATTTCTGAAGGGCTTGAAGACTTATTATAGCCTTATAAACAAACTCAAGTTATTTAGCATTGAGAGAGAGGTTATAAAGTAGAAGACAGTTTTACAGAGGGTATTAAAAGCTAGAAGCTAAACATAATTGAGGAATGAAATTATAACTCTTTAAGATAGGAATTATGATAGAAAGCTTTATCTAATTGAGAAACACAATGGTTATATCTTAATTTTATGACATTTTTGAATATCATAAATATTTTTGAATATGGTATATTTATGAATATGGTTTGAATATTGTTGACCCAGGGAGTGGCAGTATTAGGTAGTATGCCCTTGTTGGAGTAGATGTGGCCTTTTATGGAAGAAGTGTGTGACTGTGGGAGTGGGCTTTGAAACCCTTTCTCTAACTGCCTAGGAGAGACAGTCTTCTGGTTCTCTTTGGAACAAAATGCAGATTTCTCAGCTCTGTCTCCAGTGAAATGCTTGCCTAGACACTGCCATATTTCCCACATTGAGAATAATTGACTAAATTTCTGATCATGTCAGAAAGCCTCAAATAAATGTTTTCCTTTATAAAAGTTTCCTTGGTGAGTGTTTTATAACAGCAATAGAATCTTTATGTAAGACAATATGTCACTTAACACAAGTATTTGATCGTTTTCTAGTCTTCAGTGGATCCTTCAAAAAGGATATGCCCATTTTCAATATTACTAAGCACAACTCCACTGTCAGCACATATACAATCCCACTGCATGAATATTATTATGTTGATGAACTAACTAGAATCTAAACACAGAAAAACATGTTGAAAGCACAAATTATGGGCACTGATTGCTTAGGGGAATGAAGAACATTGGTTTGAAAAATGCCATGTGGCTACCATATTGTCAAACATAGGAACTATGCTGTAGCTTGCCTGAAGGCAGGTACCATTGGCTAAAACATGTCTTACAGGTAGTAGATCATTACCTAAATTAGAAGTGGTGTGGACTGACTAGTGGCACAAGATGAGTGGGCATGATATTTGGATGCTATAGGATCACTCACATGTATTTTCATCTTACCTTTCTGGAAGAAAGATCCTTCATATGGTGAGTTGGTACAGTCACATGAGTAGCCACTATGCTTCTTCACACACTTTCCCCCATTATGGCAGTTGCTTTCATAACTGCTGCAGTAACCTGGACAGCCAGGTCTGATGCCAAACATCACCTTTGCTCTCTCCTCCAGGTCTATGTTCTTTCCATTCAAGTGTAAGGAATGGATGCATCCAAGAAAGCCTTTTTTGTCTTGATGATGTTCCTCCTAATAGTGAAAAACAAGAGCAAAATATGAATGGTATCATAGCTGTAATGCATAGATTACTTGTAGATTACAGAATCTCTAACTACCTCCTTTCCCAGAAATCAGGCAATATCTTGCTATGGACTCTCTTTCTGGACAGAATGAGAGTCTGGTGGGGTCACAATTTTTCTTCTTTAATTTGTAGCTGTGAACAAATGATGCTTCTTCACTATTGCCAAGAGATTAGAGACCCTGTAGATAAAGCTAGATGAGGAGGATATCTAACATGTAGAGTATGGCCTTTGGTAGGATTTATTTTTTCTCCTTGAAAGTCTACAAGAACAAGATATTTCTTTTTCTTCTTTGGACCTAAGAGCTCTTCACTTTTACTTTTAGATCTTTCAAGCTTTTGTGGTCTTGATGCTATTACTGTCATGAGGAAGCTCATTCAAAGGAAAATTTTATCTCAACTTCCTGAGCTGTATCTGTAATATCTTATTACATGAGAGTCACATCTTTGTGGTAACACTTAGATGTAATGCTATTGTCAGCTCTCCTGAAATTTTCCCTAAGTTCTCAGTGAGAGGAACAAAGTTAACAAAACTGGAAGTCTAGGTCAGGGATCTGATTCAATTGGTCGAATGGTTGCCTGGCATGCATGAAACCCTGAGTTCAAGTTCCAGTACTATTGAATAAGCTATGCATGCCAGAGCACATCAATAATCTCAGCATTCAAGATGTGAGGTTAAGGGAATCAGAAGTTTAAGATCATCTTTGGCTATATAGCATGTTCAAAGCCAGCTTGGGATACACGAGACCCTGTTTCAAAGAAAAATTGCCATGAGAGACAGAGAGACTGAGAGGTAAACATAGCTCTTCTTAAAATGTTTAAGAATGAAATTTTACATATTGATGTTTTCTGTAAGTAAATAAAATATGGATTTTTATATGGCCTATAGTGTCTTTCATCTGAAATAAAAGAGAGAGAGAAAGTCAGATTGTCCCTTCTGATTTCAAAAAGAACCTTTAGGTGCATCACAGAGACAAAATTGAAACAGATTTCCTTCTGCTTATGTAGTACAGGACTATGCACTGGATAAAGAAAGATGGTTGTTGTTGTTCAACTTAATGTCACTTATTGGTTAGCCATATTGATGACTGAATTGCATAAGTTTAAGCTACTCCACTTATTATTCCATCTATAAGAACAAGATTCTTCCATTTGTTTATAAGAAAGCTTACTGGAGATCATGGAATATAGAATATCAGTTACCATTGTCCTCTTTGCATTCTCTTGAGTCTTAACTGACTGCCAAGAATCAGTAGGTACAGTATGCATTATCTGCTTATTGATCCTAGGGTTTATTCATAAAATACTATTTAGCAGGTAATATTACTCAACTCCCATTCAGACATGGACTATAATCTGATGCATAGCATTGACAACATCTAGAGGGGGTCAGAAGAGTCTTCAGTATTCTCCATCAGGCATTGAGAAGATTGAAATATTCTTAAGGTTTCATTCACAAATGGTGACTGGGAAGCTATATTGAACATATTTTCCCAACCCACCTCTGCTTAACTATACCTCTAATGAGACAAGCTACTTTGCCTCAAGTTTTTAAACAGTGTGAAACAGAGAATCAAAAGAGAAGTTATAACGACTCTTGTATTTTTCTTAAGTGTGAAGAGTTATTCAGACTCAATCATGTACTTGTCTAGAAATCAATCCAATATTGGAAATAACAGTCTTCATTTGAAACTATGGTTCTGGACATTTTCAGAGACATATTTGGAAGTTAGCTGCAGTTCTCTATGATGTTATGTTTGCAAGAGATAAAGTTGGGACAGAATCTGGATTTCAAACAAGTGTTAGTACATGTGTTAAGAACTTTTAATTGTCAAGGTAAAAATACTTTTGTTTCTTCTACAGTATTTAATGTAAGTTGCATTGATTGTACACTTTCTAATTGAGCTTGTGTGTTGAAATCCAGCATGTCAGTTATGGAGATCTATCAACCAGCTTTTGTTTTATTGCCCCGAGTAACACAAAACATTGGTCTTCTGAAAAAAAAAAAGTTTGCAAGTACTGGAAGAAGTAAGTCAGGCTTTTAAGCAGAAGCAAGAGGGTAGTGGGCTTGATAACTGCTGGTATAACAGCTTTAATGACATTAATTGCTAGCATCACTGCTACTGCAATTGCTTTGACACAAGAAGTTAAGGCAGCTACTTTTGTTAATCATTTAGCAAAAAATGTTACTAATGAGTTGAATATGCAAGAGAATTTAGGTAGGCATTTGGAAGAATGGATTGATGCTCTTTATCCTATTCAAATAATTGGAAGGCGGTTCAGAGTTTGAGTCTCATGTCAAATACCATTGGACTCATGTTAGTTCTAATATTTACAGTGGTAGTCATTGTAATTAGAAAAAAGTTTAAAGACACTTTCAGTGTATTTGGCATAATTCTAACATATCTGTTGATGTTTTAACTTTGCATAGTGAGTTTATGAAATTAATGAATGCTGCTCTACTGAGGGTGATGTGGCAGATACTGTTTATAAAATTACCCTTGGCCTGAGGTCAGTATTCCTATTATGTTCAAGCTTCAAGAATGGCATATATAGCTTGATCATGCTAGCCCTTTTTCTCCTGGGAATATTTTCTTCTTACCAATCAAGTTAAAGCTTATCTTTAACAACATCAACATGTTGGCAACCAAAGTACATACCTTGAAACTAAAAATGGACCCCAGACAGAGTTATTAAATTAATAACCTGGCAAGCCAAGGACGGGTAAGATTCTATACACAGCCTTACCAACCTAAGACATAAGTGAGTTGCTTTTGGTAATGCATATTCGAAGATAGGTAAGAAAGGCATTCTTGGCAGAATGCCCTAAGACAGGCTCAGTCTTGTTCATCACATTAAAAAGGGGAGAAGCAGAGAGCTTTTGGGGCTACTTGGCAAGAATCTGACATGGGCCAAGGACAAGGAAATGGGCTGCTTGGCAGGAATATGACATTGGCCAAGGACAAGGAAGTGGGCTTCAGTCAGTAATCTGACATTAGGCTAGAACAAATAAGTAATTTCAGGCAAGAATTTACATTTTATCCTAGAACAAGGAAGTGGGCTTCAGACATAAAAAAGATTTTATGCTTGAAAAGGGAAGTATGCTCAGATATTTTGGTCATCCTGATAAGTCATTAGAAACAGTGATTATGGGAGTGTTCACAGAATTTTGTTTATTGCCTTGCTTCTTTTACTATTTGTGTTTATTGTCTTGCTTATTTCTTGACTATTTGCATCTATTGTATTGCTAGTTCCTCAACCTAGAACTGACCTTAATACTTGCATGTAAATAAAAATGGTATAAAAGCAAAAAGGAGGAGGGAGGTTGGTAGAGGGGTTTTCTAGGGAGGGGAAATGGGAAAAAAGGATGGTGTTGTATGTAAGCAGAGCTGAGAATTCTGGGGAATCTCAGAAAAGGCAGAGAACCATTCTGACTTTAGTAAACAGACCAAGTAATATCTACCTTCAAGCTTTAAGTCATATCATAGAATAGTGGCAAGTGTATACAAATCCTTGTTGCTAAATTTACTAATGAAAAAATAAAGAAGAGGAAAGAAAAAAGAGGTGATAAGAAGGTGGAGCAGGAGGAAAATATGAGGGCAAAACCCATAAATCAATGATTTTTTTGTATCTGTAGCCTGTCTTGACTAATATGCATTACTTTTAAACATCCTATGCAACAACTCTATTAAAACTCAATTTTGATTTTAACTATACTTCTCATCCTGTGGATAATAACCTTTGGAGTAAACCACCCTTTCATAGTGTTGCTTAGCAGATATCTTGTGTATCAGATATTTATATTATGATCTCTAACAGTAATGGAATTATAGCTAGAAATAGAACAAAATATATTTTTAAGCTTGGCTTTCAGCACATGAGTATCTGTATTAAATCAGTGCAGCATTTGAAAGATTGAGAACAACTAGTCTACAAAATAACTAGTTCCGTATGTGTGCTTATCAAGGTAGGTAGAATAGACATATCAACTTTGCTTTCTTAGACAAGAAATATGTCAACAAGCAAAATAAAGTTGTATATTGGAGTTGGGGGATATGGGTCAATCAGTAAAGTTCAAGAATGAGGACATGAGTTTGATCCTAAAAACTAATAAAAACAACCTAGGTTATCTGCTGCATACCTATAATCCTAGGGATATAAAATGTGAGGTAAGACAGGGCAGATCTCTGGAAGTTTATAGGTCAGGTATCTTAGCCTACAAAATGATGTTAAGGCCAAGGAAGAACACTGTCTTAAACAAACTGGAAAGTGTGTCTAAGGACTGTTCTAAGACCTCCTCAAGCTGTGCTGTACATGTTATCACAGGCACTTACATGTATATTATCATATACTTCCTTGTGTATTTACATATACAAACATGTATATACACAAACAAAAAGACACATCCACTCATGCAGGAGGGGTGGTCAGTAAACTGAAGGGATGATATCATAATGGGTGACATAAAAAAAAACCATAATGAGCAGTGTAGATAGTTAGAAATGGCACGATGGTTAGAAATTCATCTTCCTTAATTGTCAGGAGCCATAATAGGACAAGCTAATAACTACCAGGTGATCATCCTGAGATGACCTGCTTTAGATTATTTTATAATCTGTGACAGGCTTATTTTTATTAAATAACGTTGTAAGGGATTCATTTTAGGAAAGATTCCTGTTAATAATATGCTTTTCCTGTTATTATTAAGCATATATAACAATTACTAAGTAATAGCCCATCACATTGAAGTAGATGGCTGCAGATCCATGAAGATGTCCTGTCTTGTAGTGGTGCTATATAAACACATAGATGATTTCTGAAGTCTTAATTATGATCCTACAAGAATTTCTAGAATTATATTTGTGATTATTATGCTCTTTAATAGTGGGACTGTTATTAGGTCTTTTTCTGATAGTCAAAACTTCAGTGAGAACTCGGCCAGTGTCTCAAGTGTCACCTATTAATTGCTTGTAGTAACCGGACTTACTTCTAGTCAGAGAACATCCCAAGAGCTTGTAAAACAATTAAGCAAACATCATAAAAAGGAAACTAATGGTTTACTATAGGCGTTAGGACAGAAGATAAAATATTGATTGGGTTTATCTATACAAAACTTTACTAATAACAGTTATTATTTTATTAGTTATTATTAGTTATGATTTTAAACCTTCAGTGAAACTGTGGAGCTGAGCCAGGTGATGGATGTTTAACCAGATAATTACTTCTAATGGATATTTATTTAAACAGTCTCTGTTATAAACTTCTATTTCAATTTATGATTTGATTTTTGTGTGAAATTGTAATGAATTTTTATAACATGTGATCATGTATTCTGAAAGATGTATAAGTACTAGAGACAAAGACAAGCTAGAAAATTTTTTTCTTTTCACCTGCTTAGAAGAATTTTTTCCCTTACAATAATTTTTATTTTCCTTTTTCCACTTAGTAGAATTTTTCCTTTTCCCCTCCTGGAAAAAATATTTCCTTACTACTACTTACTAGAATTTTTTGCCTTTCTTCACTTAGATGAATTTTTCCCTTTTCCCCTCCCCTGCCCCCCACCCCTAGCATCCTCTGCTTTTCTCCTTATATAGCTTTCCTAGGAAACTTTTTATAACTTAGTAATAACTGGTATAGGCACTTTTCTAAGTGTCCTATTTTCTTCCTGAGACTTCTGACTAGCAGGTTGAAAGTTAGACCTGAACAGTTCCTGCTGAGATAGAACAAAGGGTATTTACTTAATCCTTTGCTTTTTTTTTTTTTTTTTTTTTTTTTTTTTTTTTTTTTTTTTTTTTTTTTTTTTAGGAGGAGATGCCAAGTGCCAAAATCTGCAGTTTCTGGCCTCAGAGGATTACAGAAGGCAGGTCAGCAACAGTAGCATAGTAACTTAGACTTAGATAAGTAAACTTTTTATTCTACAGCAACCCTAAATATCTGTAAGACACTCTTACATTGATATCTTATAAGACCAAGTCTTACCCTCTCTGGATGCTCTTTCCTCTCCAATGCCTCAAGAAGAACCGACAAGAAAGAAGTTTGATCTTGTTGAAGAAGAAGGAGTGTCACTTGAGACTAGCTTTGAAGTTCAAAAGTCAGTTAGCTCTCTCTGCCTCATGCTTATGTATCAATATATAAGCTCTTGGCTACTGTGTTGGCAGCATGCCTACCTTGCTGTTGCCATGCTCCCTACCCTAATGGTCACAAACTCTAGCTTTATAAAACCATTAGCACAAATTAACTTTCTTGATCATGGTGTCTAATCATGGCATCAGAAAAGTAACTGAGACACATGGTTACCAGACCAGTAAATATATATATGTGATTTCCACTGCTCCAATCTGAAGAACAAAAAATAATATTCCAAAGGCACAAGGGCAGTCTCTTACCTAAAATAATGACAAAACTTGAGATTGTTTCCAATTCTGTTAAGAGTGCAGGCCAAGAGGCCAAACCTTAATTGCACTGTCTTGTCTTTTTCAATTTCAGTGATTAAGTTTCTGTTAATCACAGGATAGACCAATGATACTTACAAGCTGTTTTCAAAGGGAAGCTCATTATTTCTCTTCTGGGGTTATGTGCAATAAAGAGGAGGAGGATTTACAGAGTCTAATGCTTGGTTCTGTTTCTCTTACTCTGTAGTCTCCCCACTTCATGGATTTTAATAATTTTTTATATACCTTGTTAATGTCATTTTTCTTCTAAAAGAGGTAAAAAATGTAAGATCTATTGCATATTATCTTGTACGTGGCTTTGTCAACAAGTTTATAAATAAAGGGCATCTGAGGTGATTGTTCCAGTAAAAATAACTTCTCAGTGTAGAGACAGAAAACTCAGAGTGACTTTTCCTAGACAAGAAACTCTTGCCACTTCCAGATGTTGACAGAGCATTATGATATATGGCATTGTGTATTACCTTGACAAGTGAACTACAGTTGTACGTTTACTTGTCTGTTATTTTTACAAAGAAGAAACATTTATAAAGTAGATTATTTTTATGGTAAAGAATGTACAGACTAGCTTAAATGTTGGATAATTTAAAAAGTATACATACTATCACTATAACATACACACATGGACTTCCATGTGGAAACAATATACTAGGTCACAAATAAACACACATCTATACATGCACAGATGCACACAGATATGTATAGGCTTAGAGAGACAACACAGATTTATGTGCATGCACACTCACATGCCATCTTAAATAAGTTCTAACTGCCGCAAAAACACACTATGACTATGGCAATTCTAATAAAAAATTTAATTGTGGCTGGCTTACAGGTTTATTTCATCTCATTAATGAATGAATGAATGAGTGAATGTTTTGCTTAGTCATTTCCCTTGTTTCCTAACCAGTTGCTGTGATAAAATATCCCAACAAAAGCAGCAAGCAAGAAAGGGCTCATTCAAGTTACATTTTTAGGTTAGAATCCATCACTGGATTAGGTAGAGGCAGGAACTTGTACCACATCCTCATATCTATTGACAAGCAGAGAAAGAATCAGTATCTGCATGTTGACTCTAAACACACCTTCTCTTTTATATAAAAGAAGAAAATGGCAAATGTCCATTGTCTCTTATGAATTATCTTTATGTCTATATCCCTACAGAAGCTCTGAAGTCTCTCTTTTTCCATTATTTCTTTTAGCTCCCTTGCTGCCAGCACTGCATGGGCAAATATGAAGTTGATTTAACAAAAATTAGTACACTAATAGTTTTTCTGTTGCTATGTTTCATTTCATTGTACCTCCTTCTCCCACTTCTTTATTCTTCCTTTATCCCACTCTCTTCTTCTCTCTTCTCTTTTCATCTATATTTGAATATTCAGCAATTTATTTAATACATGAACTACTATAGCCTACAGAAGTTTAATTCCTGTCATAGTGAATTATAATTGTTAATTTAGCAGATCTAGAATTCCAGAGGAAACAAACCTCTGTTGTGTATATGAGAAAGTTCTAGGTTGTGTTAATTGAGGTGGGAAGATTCATCCTAAATGTATAGCACCATTTCTATCAGTTCCTTTCCTGTCTTGAATAAAAAGCAGTTGGGATAAGGAGAGAGAGACCTATGAAATAACATGCATGTCATTCTGCTTCCTGACTGGCTGCCTTAAGTGCCTGAATGAAAGAAAGAAATAGAAAGATACAACATCAGAAATGACACTCACAGACTCATCTTCACAAATTTTCATTGGACAATTGCAGCATATCTGCAAAGATGCCACACCAAATTGGGAAGGAGTGAGTCTTTTTCCTTGCTATTCTATACACACAGGTATGAGGCCTTCACTTAGTAGAACAGTCAGTCTTGAACTTTATTTCCATTCCATAGCGGAGACATTATGTCAGCTATTTCTCTACCAAAGTGTCATCCAGAAAACTGACTCAAAGTTCAAGGGTGCAAACAGAAGTTTAGACCTCCAGCATTCACAGGGAAGCTCGGAGGCACATTATAGCAGCCATCTTTAATCTTACCACTCAAGAGACAAAGACAACATGTTAAAAGGGGAAAATAGTCTACTTACATCAGCCAACTCATGGGTTCAACAAGTAATTTTGCTTGAATAATAAACTTTACTCAGTAATGGAGTATAACATTATCAAGACATGTTCTTGATATTACCTTCTGTCCTCTACATGCACGCACACATTTGTCTGTACAATCATATACAAATTAGCTCATGCATATGAAGACATACATTCAAAGCCACACACATACACACACACACACACACACACAGAGAGAGAGAGAGAGAGAGAGAGAGAGAGAGAGAGAGAGAGAGAGCAGAAATAATGAAACTGTTAACAGTCCCAGTGGGGAAAGATTATACCTCAGGTACATATTATACTTTAAAAGCTACATTCAATAAAAATGTCTTATATTCTACTAAATCAATGCACTGGACACCATAGCAATATTACAAATAGTCCTATATTGGTGACAAAACCGTATTGAGTTACACTATTGATTCTGGGGATGAGACATTGATCAGCACTTTTTGTATTGTTACCTTGAAGGAACAAGTGCAGTGCCAGAAGGAACATCCTATCCTATTTTATAGATCCCACCTGTGCCTGGTACTCAAAAGCACTCATGATCACATTAGA
This sequence comes from Arvicanthis niloticus, assembly GCF_011762505.2. Taxonomy (NCBI): domain Eukaryota; kingdom Metazoa; phylum Chordata; class Mammalia; order Rodentia; family Muridae; genus Arvicanthis; species Arvicanthis niloticus. The sequence goes on along the minus strand of NC_047667.1, from coordinate 79,635,573 downwards.
GGTCCAAGGATCAATAAGCTGCAAGGCACTCTACTTTGATTTAAAAATTCTGCCTAAATGTATCTGGACAGGCAGATCCTTATCAGTATGTAAACAATGAAGTGCTCAAACTGTTACACTCAAGACGCACACTTCAATAATGACATTTTTCTTTCACTGTCAACCACAGATAAGCATCTTGTGTCTCAACATTTCTAAGAGAGAGAGAATACAGTTTTTAGTTTGGGCTGATGGTTAATTTTGTCAGTTTGAAAGAATATAGAGCTACCTCTTTTAAAGTTCTCAATGAGGGGTTGTTTAGATTAGTATGGCCTGTGGACATGTCTATGGAGGAGAATCTTGATTAAGTTAATCCTTGTGAGAAGATCTAACAGAATAGTAGGTGGCACTATTCCTTGGTTTTAGGGTCAGGACTATATAAATGATAAGAAGGTGAGCTGGGAGTAAACATGCAAGTATTTATTCTTTACTGTAGATATGTGGAAGTGCTTCAAATCTTTGTCTATACTTTTCCTACAAATGGATTCAAAGCTGGAATTTTAAACTGAATAAGCTCTTTAATCTTGTTGTTTTTGTTGGAATATTTTATCATGGCAACTGGGTAAGAAACAAGGGAAATGACTAAGCAAAACTCTATCCATTCATTCATTAGTTCATTCATTTATTGTTCAGATGAATTAAACAAAAATGGAAATTTGGACTTCAATTGCCTTTGGCCAGATAAGAATTGTAAATGTACCAGTCTTGCCAGGCGGTGGTGGTGCATGCCTTTAATCCCAGCTCTTGGGAGGCAGAGGCAGGAGGATTTCTGAGTTCCAGGACAGCCTGGTCTACAGAGTGAGTTCCAGGACAGCCAGGGCTACACAGAGAAACCCTGTCTCGAAAAACAAACAAACAAACAAACAAACAAAAAATCTAACTACACTTATTAGAATAGGTTTTGAAAAATATAAGACTACACCTGTCACTCAGCACTAAATAGTGAGACATAAAGCAGCAGACTAAGATGACTTCCTATAACATATTTTTCTAATTTTTAGTTTTATCAAGACAAACAATAAAGCACACTAATTTTAAAGATGAGACTCACTGGAGAAAGAAACATAAACAAAGTGGCCATCTTCCTTAGCCAGACCTTGAGTACAATATTATCAAGATATCTCATCCAGTCCCATTCACATGCTTGACCAACTCACTGCATTTGTGGTCAATTTAAATGAGAAAACTCAAAACAAAATACTGCTGCCTCTCTTCACTTTTAACTTGCACAAAGTTCATCTGTTAACAAAGTTTACGCTGTTCTTGTAATACTGGGTAGCTATAAGCATATAAACAAAACCTTTGAGATTCTGCTTCAGCCAGAAAGATTCATAAATATTACCTGAAGATCAATTAGACTTTCACATGGAGTATAATTTATGAAAATTGCAAGATACTTGAACTCATTCCAGTAAAAAGAACATATTAAATCTTGAGGTCTAGCAAACTTCCTCTAAGAAATAAAATGTGATGTTTAAATAGAACTATGACAGAAAAATAAATCTTAAAATTATCAGCAGTAAATCATGTTACCTACAGGAGTTATTAAATAAAGGACCCATAATCATAAGAAGGTTTTAAATCAATCAGTTGAACTTTCTGCTGGATACATAAAGTGCAGCTAATGAAGATACATATATGGCTGTTGATGAAATGAAAACATGATGGTCTGATATTCAATTGTATCTTTTCATTTAGCAAGTATGTTTTCAGTGGTAATATTTTCAGATTAAAAAGTTATAATAGCCCAAAATACAGGAATCAAAAGAAATGTATATAGAATGTAGAAAGAGTTGTACGATGTGGTGTGCTATATAGTGTGGATGTTGGTAGGAAAAAAAAGGCGAAGAAAGACATGTAGAGTAGTTAATCTTCAATTTATCTATAGATCTGTCTAAACTTCCAACTTCAACTTTTAGACAGAAGCACATACTCTTAGCTTTTACAGTATTCTGCTACATCAAAATTTAAATCCCTAATTTAAATTTTAATGCTTTAATAGCTCTATAACTCATTTTATCAAATTATTGTTTTCTAAGTTAGAGTACAAAGACTGATCTTATTTTCAAAACTGAACTAACATATCTAAGATTCTTCTCACATCACACACATATATACACACATTCATACACATTTACACACATGATGAACACACACACACATACAAGTACCATGAGAAGCAGTGACATTTTCTAGTTCATATTTCCATCCCTACTACCAGACAAGGATGCATGAATAGAATTAGCTTCCCCATGACTATTGATGGAAGAAATGAAGGAGGAAGAAGAGGTGAAGATATGGAGAAATAAATGAAAGAACAAGTGGGGACCGCTCCTGAATCTATCCATTCCCACTACTATCATTGGCTACCTTTTCACAGCATATACTGGTGCTAGCACTGAGTCCCATTGAGAAAATGAGCAACTGAAGACATTTTCTCAGAGATCAGGGTGTTTCTCTGTGTGAAATCAAAACAACCCTACCTCAGTGGTATGTTTTCTTATAGTATGAAAATATTCCTAATATCACAAGAGTGCCATAGCTAGGTTATAGCCCATTTAATAGACTGATTGCCTCCTATACATGAACCTCTGAGTTTGACGACAAGCACTGCATACACTAGGCATGGTGGTTCATACCTGCAACCTCAGTATTTGTCCAGCTGGAAGTGGTAGACACCTCCATTCCCCTAACTTCAATAACTATTTAACCCAAGGCTCCATAGACTTACTTACATGCCAAATGGCATTTTCTGAATTGAGCGTCCCTGTTTAAAGTGATTCTAGCTTGTGTTGTGATGACATAGAAACAGCCAATATATTCCCCAATGTTTCCTACTTAAAACTGAAGCTAATTGGTTTAGTCAAGTAACTTGATCACACTTTTAACAATAAATATTAGGAGTCAGGAATTATTACTAAGACAATTGATGAACTGAATATCTATGACTATACTGTAAACTTTTATTACAATGGTCAAAAATAAAAATCTTTATACATATCTGCAAAAAACAAACATAAGGAGAAGTGGTACCAAAATATTCAGAGATGGCCCCTAAACCTGTGAATGAGTAGCACCAACTGTATTGCAATGACCATAAAGCTAGAATTAAACAATTCATAAAATAAACTTATAGTGAAAAATATAACACCATATTTAAAATATTTCCTCTTTGTAAAATACTAGGAATTGTCCTTGAGCTAGAACACATAGCAATCTTGTAGGTATTTAGCATAAAGTAAGATCTATGATATCTCCTACCTACAAACAACTGGCTATTCAGCTGAAGTTGGAAATGGCCTTCCTCTGAGGCCTCCCTCATACTCTGTAGAAGGTTGTCCACCTGTAATGAAGTCTATTTAAGGTTTCTTTCAGCCCAGATATAATGCCAGTAGTTGTCATTCATAGGATAAGAAAACTGGACGAGGTGCTCAATGGGAGTATTCCCAACATCAATGGCAAATATGACTTCAGAAGGAGCTGTAGAAAAAAAAAAAGAATAATATAGGCATTGTCAGTGTGTTATGGGCACAAGAATATTTAAAATGTTTATTGAAAGAGATTATTTTCTCCATCAGTGTGGAGATGACATTTCTGAATTCCTGTAACACTCAATCACCATCAGCAATATCAAACTCTAAACACTAAAAATATAAGTGCTCCATGCTCTTCCCTCACCACTGGCTTCTTATTGTTCAATAGAGCAGGAAACTGGGGCATCTCTGTCTGTCTGAAGCTCTACTAAAACTTTGGGTTCCTTGGGCTATCCTGGTTGTACTTTACTCTTAGTGTACACATTGGGTTAGCTAGGCATCACTAACCATTGTCTTCAGAACAGTACTACCTGCCATAGTATTTAGTGAGAGTTTATTTAGATTGAGTTAGTTGAGGACAGAAGACCACCTAAATGTGAGTAATGTTATTCTCTGGGCTAGAATCCTGAACCAAATATGAAAAGAAAAGTGAGTTAAACAGTAGTATCCATGATTTTCTGTTTCCTAACATCATATGTAATAAAGTCTGCTACCTCAAGTTCTTATCTTTCTCCCTTCTCCACTATGATGAACTGTGCCCTGAAACTATGACCCTAAATAATAAAACCCTTATTCTTTAAGTTGCTCTTGTCAGGTATTTGGTTTTAGCAATAAGACAAGTGACCAGTACAGTAGTTGTGGGGATGGATGGTAATGGTGGTGGTAGTTATGTTAACAGTGCAGATGGTGGCAGTAACAGTGGTAATGATAATAATCACAGTGAAAATTTGATGGTTTTAGAAAGCAGAAAAAGATGGTGATAGAGATGGTGTTGATGGTGATTGCAATAGTGCTTGCAGGAGTTGTGGAAATAGCCATATAGATTAACAGAAAAAGCTAGAAGTGACTATGTAAAGCACAAAGTACATGTTTTCTTGGTTTTGTCCTTAAAACACTTTGAGGAAAGTATAATTATCTTCAATTATCATTGAGAAAAAGCTCAGCAAAAAAGGAATATCCCAAATAGTAAGTGATCTCTGTCTGTAAAGGCAAAGCTTCTTATTACCTAATACTAGGATCTCTAAGCATAAAGAATGAGAGTAGTCTGTTATAAACCGAGGCTGAGAAGAAGGTGCCTCCATGTATCAGACATGTGCCCCTTAGCAATATATGGTTTTTTTCTCTTTCATTAATCTAATGCAATGAGTTTCTATTTGACCCTAGCATAAACTGCCACATCAAAGATTTCTAAGATCAAATACCACCTGAGATTATGTCTCCCAAGGTTCTAAACCACAGCAGAAAGCTGCTCTTGTAAAATAAACTCCATCATACAGATCTCTAGGTAACTGAAAACAGCTTTGCTACCTCATGAATCCTGGTCACAATGATGATGTATAAGTGCCTGCAAACCACAACAACCTACAACAATAACAACCACAACAATTACAACATTTACAACAAAATGGGGATTGACAGCATATATTACAGAGCCAACCTTTCCTGAAGAAGCTCGTATACTTCAGTTTTTCTAAAAATATATAACTAATATATTAATAAAATATAGATAGTAGTGGGATTATCTACATATTGACCTTGATGAAATTCTTCAACCTGTCCCTGGAACAAAATAGGCACTTATAAGTAATGGTTGTATTATTACTGTAACATAATGTTCCAGTGCAGGTAAATATATTAAGTTTACAAAGCTCTGCATTGAAAGAATAGGATGGAAAGGAAAACTGACTGCAGAAAAAAGAATTCAGAAAAAAACATAGAAGCTCTGAAGTCATTTTCTGTTTTCTCTTTTGCTTTTATTTCATTTTCTTTCTTTATGCACATCCATATATATGCAGGAATATATGTGTGTGTGTGTATACACATGTGTGTGCATGTGTGTATGCTTGTGCATGCATGCATGTATGTATGTGTATGTGATGAACATATCTGTGGGTATATGTGGAGATTAAGGGCAACTTCAAATGTCATTAATCAGATGCCATCCACTTTTTTAAATAAGCAGTCTCTCCTTGCCCTGGGGCTTACAGAAGAAGATAGACTAGATGAACCAGCCATGTCTAGGGATTACTCTATCTCCTCTCAATAGTGGGATTACAAGCACATGCCAATTCACATGAATTTTTAAGGTGAGATCTGAGAGTCAAAATAAGGACTTCACTCTTTTTTTTTATTAGATATTTTATTTACACTTCAGATGGCATCCCCTATCCCCATTCCCCCCCACCCCTCTTAGGAAACCCCTATCCCATGCCCCCTTTTCCTTTTTGCATTTATACATTTTTTAAAAATTAATGTTAATCATAGGCTTTATAAGTTTGGAATTGTTCAATCAGAGGTGTAACCCACTGACCAACCTAGATATAACAACTATCTTTGACTGGTGGAGATACATGAATATCTGCCTCCCTGTCTCCCCCCTCTTTCTCTCTTTCATCACCTAGCTTCTCCTCTCCTTCTTCTTCTCCTCTTCTTACTCCTTTTCTTCCTCTCAGTACTCCTCTTACCTTAGCTCCTCCTACACATCACCCTTCCTGTTAAAATGAGACTTTTCTCTCAAAATACAATTAGAGCATAATTATGCCAATTTGTACCAGTGAGGTACAGGATAGTCCTAATACCCAGTCCATCCTTTTGTTGACTAACCAGCTCCTCTGTCATCTAACTAAAATATTTAGTTCTGAACCTGGCTTTAGGATGAATGTCAGCTGACGACCATCCACTCAAATCTTTTCTCTTAAGGTCAATAGCTATATGTTTTCAACCCCATCAGAAATCCAGAATGACTGAGTTAACTATAATTGTGGGAAGCACAAATCATAGTTTCTAAAACTTAGCCAATTTATAGAGACCTCTGAACACCTGGACACTCGCTCTACTTCAAAACGTTGGAGCATCTGTTCTTCTGCCTTCTGGCCCAGGATCATCTGACAGACCTTAGTGCTGCAGAATTATTAAGGGCTGATTACTCTGTCTAGGCAGATATAATCAGTCGACTATTCTGCAAGTGTGTAAGGACTTCACTCTTATAAAGCAATCATTTGTCATTTAAGTCACCTTCCCAGTCTTGGATTCTCTTTCTGTTTTAATTGTTTCAAATTTCATTACTTATAATGTATATACAAATTTATCTACATGTATCTGAGTACCACATGAATGTCTGATATTCACAGAAGCCAGAAGAGTGTAATGAGCCCCCCCAAAACTAGAACTGCTGTGTAGATGATTAGAATCATTACTTAAGAGCAGGGAACTGAATGCAGGTCCCCTCTAAGAACAGCAAGTGCTCTTGGATGTTAAGATCTCTCCAACCTCCATTTCTATTTCTCATTCAGCTCAATAATTCCACCTTGAAAATTTCCTCATCTCAAAATGAAATATTTATTGTTGACTACATTTCACATACCTATCTGTCTGTGAATGCAGTGCAAAGATTCATGACAATGTAGAGGAGAAATATTAAAGATTTTGGTAAAATCTTCCCTACAAGCTTAGTTTTAAAAGTATTAGTTTCTCATCAAACATGTGCACACACACACACACACAAACACACAAATACTCACACATACACTAAAAAGGTATCTATTTCTCTTTTCATAGCCAATATGAGTTTACTGCAAGAAGCACTATTTTTTTTCCTACAATCCAATTGGTAGCCTAATTGGACATATCTCAGACCTAAGAATACCATGGCAGTTGAATTTTTCATACCCTGCAGACACCAAAGTCAAGGTAATAAAATTGAAACACTTTAGTTGTAAGGGACTAATAATGAAGTGAGTTTGAAGTTTCATTAAAACCTCCTTTGCTTTGTCTACTTATCTAGATATATCAACCTTGGAAACCTCTGTGGATAGCTAAAAGGAGTATTCTGAGTGGATCGGACTGCATCTATTCTGAATCACAGCATCTGTTAAAAGATTCTTCCTTTCCAAGTAGCTGATCTACAGGGTTTCTTGTTATGAACACTTTAGCATAAAAAAATCCACCTGCTTTAACGTGTAATGTGATTGTATCTATAGCTAACAAGAGTGATGGTTTTGACATCTTGTTTGAGCTTTTTCACTTTATAGGAACAACAATAGCAAGAAAAACAATAATATTGAGTTTAGCAAATATAATGCCTTAAAGTTTTATGATTTTATGTGTATAAGTTTATTTATTTATTTTTTTATAGAGACTCAACTCTGTGTCTTGACTATGCTAGTGCTTTACTCTCCTACTGAACTACATCCCCAGACTTAGGGATTACATTTAAAATAAATCTAATATCAAGTGTTTGAGTTTTTGTAACTAATATTTGACAGTATGATGATAGTAAACACGAAAGAATTACATAATAGTTTTTAAAATTTTTAATGTTAATTTGGATTAAGAAATTTTACAGCACAAATGGAACTGACAGAAAGCACAAACAAATTGGACACTGATCTGTAATTAACACAGAACCATTATTCACTCTCTTGTGATAATAAACCATAACATCAATTAAAAGACTACAGGGACTGATTATTTTTGTTAAATATATATTGAAGTTATTATGTCCACATGGTGTAATGGTTGGTATTCAACCTGATTTTCAGAACCTGACCAAAATTCGGTATGAAAGATTTTTATTTTAAACCAAAATCACAAGAGCTTCTACCACCAATAGCTGGGACTCTTGGATTATAAGAAATAGAAAAGTAATTAATCCATCCAACATGACCTCCTGCAAATTTATTTCGCAGATGTCACAGATGGGGAGAGGAGCTTTACAAAGGTATAAATCATGCATCTAAACCTGTACACATACTGCTGTTGACAAGAAAGAAGCCGAAAACTCCATAATTTCCCACTGACTAGTTACACATTTCTATAGGTAGAAGATAAGAAATCATGTGTGTCCACATGTGTGCATGAATGCATGTGTGTGCTTGTGTGTTTGTGTGTACATGTGTGTGTGTGTCTGTCTCTGTGCCCTCTGTGTGTGAGTGTGTCTGTGTCTCTGTGTGTTTGTATTATCTTGTCATGAATGCCAGATGTCAATGTCCAAATTCCTCCTTAATTATTCTCCAATTCAGTCTCTGGAACATATTCTCTTCCTGAACCTGAAAATCACCAATCCTGCTAGATGACCAGCAGTGCTCTGCCTGTCTGTGCTTCCTCTGTGATGGGAATTGCTGGCTATGTAACTGGGGTTCTAGGGAACTGAACACAGGTCTCATGCTTGCATGAGAGTCATTTATTGGTTGAGCTCATTTGCCAGAATAGCAAACCCCCCCAAGAAAAACAATAAAAAACCCAAAAAACAAACAAAACAAAATACCCCCCCACAAATAATAATAACAAAAACATTACTTCTAAAGTTTGGGAACAGTAAAGTGAATCTTGAGTATGAAGAGAATGGTCAATAGTAACTATCCTTGCTACCCATAAAGTATAATATTGGTATGTTACAACTTAAAATGAAAGGTAAGAAATATCTGTGCCTTAATAAAAAAATGGAGCCTGCAAAATGTATTCACAGGAACTTTTGGAATGCACATATCCTGTTGAAACAACAAATGTTGATAGAATACTGTAAATCTTAACACATTGTGGGGTTTGACAGCTTCTGTGCTAGTTTTCCTGAAAACCTGTAGTAATGGCTTGTGGCAGAGATGAGGTGAATACTTTTTTCCTGTGGACCACTGACATTAAACTCATAAATGATGGAACTTACAGCTCATTTCAAGACAAAGGATGTCTTTAATACCAAGGCTTTCAGGAAAACTCCTGATAAAGCAGTGGTTTTAATAAAGAAAAAAATGTCAAAGCTGAATTCCACATTGAGGTACGAAAGTGGAGGTAGGAATCTTCAGTAGAATATGAGACAGCATTTCAGATGTGTCCTGTGAAGCAGAGAGGCCTTAAACATGCCTGGTTTGTTTCCAGTGGGTTATGAAAAAGCAATGGACATGTGGGTAATTTTTAAGACTAAGAGGACATGAAAGGGAAAAGGGACAGGTGAGCCCAAATCTCTTGTGCTCAGGCAATTCAGATAACTGGTACACGTGTAGGGAGGGAGGAGATGTTGTTATACTCACAGACACCATAGCAACACAAGGGGCCAATTATACAAGCAGCTTCTGATTTTGATCTGTTGGTATCAGTAATAATTATCTGAGTTACAGGCAAATGATCTTTGAAAGAAAGAAAAGCCAGTATCATTTGTCCTGCCATACATAAAGTTAGGGAGGGGGAAGAAAGAAAAAATGTAGATTATCAAGAGATACTGTACTAATACCCATCTTTGGCAAAGGAATTTGGATTGAATACAGCCTGGTTAAGGTGGGAAGGAGAATGAGAGAAGGGCTTTTATTTCAGGGACTATATTAATAGTTGGAATACCAATTACAGAACACATGGCCTGCTTTCAAACACCACTGGATTTTATATCTTCCTAAATATGCTTGCAAGAACACAGGTAATTTAAAAAGATCACAGTGCTGATTGTGGCCAAAAGGACCTGAATGCTCACTAAAGTGCTAATGTGACACTAAAAACCACTTCACTTTCCTATAAAAAAACAAGATCTTCTAGCTGAGGAACTAACCTGAAAACAGATATCATAAAGCCCTTTCAAAAATGACTCTTCAAAATTACTCATGGGACTTGGCTAAACCATCTGCGATAAAATAAACTTCTATAGTTAATTGGTTGTTTTTTCTTTTATTTCTTAGAAAGAGCTTGCTGTTTAAAGTCTCTGGCTTTGTTCTTATTAATTATGCAAATGAGGTATCACTAGTTTTATTTTTATTAAAAAAAAACAATAAATGAATAGAGAAAGCTAATGTTTCCTTCTCTTTTAAAGCTATAGTTTGTATCAAGGTGAAGATGGTACCACTTGGCTGAGTATACATTTTGGAAGTGAAAACCTGGTGTTCTTTTGCTATGAAGATAGTCCAGTATACAAGGAGGCTGAGCATGGAGACCTGAATCTGGATCTCCTGAACCGAAACTAAAAACCATGCTCTTGTGGCTTAAACACATGCAGTGGAGTAAAGAAAAACCCCATATTCTCTCATGAAGGAACATGGGATGGCATGTTGCACTTCTTTTTCCCATTTTTATTTCACATGCTGGGTATCTTCTGTAGTCATTGCTGCATGCATGACAACAGCTCTGAGTCCTTGAGCTGTCTTTGATAGGTCTCAGGCTGACCTTCCCATTCTATTCACACAGGAATTCTCCACACACCACACATTTCAATTGATTGGGTATCAGTTTGCTAATTTGCAATCATATTGAGACTGCTTCCCTAACGATACACCTCAGTCACCTTGTCAGACACTGTGGGAGAGCATTACACCTCAGTCACCTTGTCAGACACTGTGGGAGAGCATTACACCTCAGTCGCCTTGGCAGACACTGTGGGAGAGCATAGTCTCCTTCGTTGCACACTCACAGCACTTTTGCCTTGTTCATACAGAACAGGTCCATCCAAACACTGCAAGGTAAATTCACCAGAAACCCCATGTTGAGATACTTTGCAAAATGAGAAATATAACTTTACTCTACCCAGAATTTCATAGTTGAAGGAAATGTTATTATGTGTGCAGCAAATTCTTTCTTAGCATTCAATCTTTTATTTTACTATAGTGAAATTTTACTTATATAGTTTCCATAAACATAAATTTAATATATAAACCAAAGTTATCTCTTATAATTAATGCAGGACTTTGTAATACTACAGAAAATAATAATTTAAATAACAGAATACTTTTTCAAAATGGATACATGTCACATTTGATAGATGTGAAGATTATTTGCTATTCCAGAAAGCAATATCCAAAAACAGTAAGCTGCTTTTCCCCATTTATAAAAATAAAACCTGGACTTGAAGCACCAAGATGCTGAATGATTTAGATTCTTCAGTTAACAAATGACAAATGTAGTATTTGAATACCATGTTATATAATAAAAACTTTAGTCAGTGATTTATTACAGTTAGCATTCAGACTACAGCACTGGTACAGGAAAAAAACAATATTGAAGCAACTGCTTGTGATAAGTGCATGATCAGGTCACAATATCAGTGCTGTAGATGAGTAAAGGAGATAGAATTAGCTCATTTCCTGTGCATCATGATAATTCTGTACTTTACATACACACTCATTGGGATTGTCTTAAGATAGCCATGTGCTTTGCCATTGATGGTGGGGGCTGACTACCTCTACTCCCTTCACTGCATGAGTGAAGTTTTATGGTGTTGTGATAAAGGTTAATTTTGGCTCACAGTTTAAGTGTACTGTTCATCATGGGGCCAGGAGCTTGTGACAACTGGTCACAATGCAGTCAGCATGAGAAGAGGTGGATGCTGGTGTTCAGTTCCTCATGCTTACTTACCATGTAGTTTCCCAAATGAGCTATCTCCTCAACCTCATCTTTGTTTCTTACAAAGATTAGAAAGATGCTTCATAGAGCAGAAGTGGGTCGGTCATAAGTTACTCACACTTAGTGTATTTACTCTCTATAGACGATGGCATAGCCATATCCTTGAATCCATTTCCAGAAAGGTTCTTTTATGACACTCATGACAGAATACCAAATAATTCTACTACATTTAGAAATTCCCCAAATAATCATGTGAAAATTGGCTTTAAATTCAACCATTGGTTGTGAGTATCCCTATTTCCCCTTTAATATTTTTCTATTGTCTCTGGAGTGTGTAATACCGTTCTACTCACTCCATTTGAATACAATATTGTAGCAGAAACAGCAGGCAACCATTATGTAATTCCAGAGCTGCACATTCACAAAAGCATCTCATGCAAGAGGACCTAATTGAGTACTGCCTGATAGACCAAGAATTGTTGATGCAGACAATCGGAACTGCTGTTTATAAGAGATCGTTCCAGGTCTCTCCTCTGGAAATTCCCTATCCATTTTGAAAAGTAAATAAAATATCCAATAAAAAGAAAAAATATTGAGAAAATATATAACCATATAAGATTATGTGAAATTTGATAGATGCAACACTTTAGTCATTAAATTAAAAAACTATTTCAATAAAAAAGAGAGATGCTTTCTTGGAACCAGTGCAGTTCAGGTGAAGGTTATTAAAGGAGATTACAGCAGTGTTAGAGCTCCCCAGAAATATTGGCCCAGTTTCTGGCCCCAAAGATCTAAACACTGTTATCAAATCTATCCTAATGATCCACTCATGATTAAGGAGCACTTTCCCCAACATCCTATGGATTCCTCTAAGACAATGAAATTTTGACCTTAATTTTCTCTGCTTTTTTTCTTTTTTTTTTTTTTGCTGACACACATAGAGTATTATTTAGTCAATACACTGAAAATTAACAATAACACATGTATAAAACATGCATTATTATATAGTATAACTTTTCTGGGTAAAACAAGGTGGTCACCTTGGAGTAGATATTGTCTTAACTCCATAGCCATTACAACTGAGAGAGTAGAACAAATACAGAAGTAGTCAGTTCTATGATAAAGACAAAGAAGTAATAGACACTCTCTCAAAGAAGGGAAGACAGGAGGGTCACAGTACTCTCTTTTTGTTTTTTTGAGACAGGGTTTCTCTGTGTATCCTTTGTCTGTCCTGGACCTCACTCTGTAGACCAGGCTGGCCTCGAACTCAGAAATCCGCCTGTCTCTGCCTCCCAGGTGCTGGGATTAAAGGCGTGTGCCACCACCGCCTGACAGTACTCTCATTTGGGAATCTAGACATTACTTCTTCCTTCCTCACCCCATCTGCACACTATTTTGGAAGATTCTGAAGTATATAGTATATGGAAGATCAACTGAAAAGGAGTCTTCAGATTGCATTTCCCATAAGATTATCATTCAGAATTGGGTAGAACTTTGAAGTGGTAGAGTTGTTTGAGTATGACTCCTGTTTCAATAATCCTTCACAGTGCTGTATAAATATGTTCAATAAAGACACAAGTTAACTACTGACACGTGGGTCCAATTGTCTCTTGGATCTGTCATTAGCTTCCTATCTGGTATAAATCAGTATTTGTTCATATCTCTCTAGGAAAATGTAAACCCAATGGCATCCTTCTGTAATGATGTGTCCTCCAAAACATTAACCACAGGATGCAACTCAATCTTAAGTCACCATTGAAGCATAGAATAGTTAACACCATATGTCAGCCTCTATTCCATCAGAAGAAAGAAGGGACTGTCTAGATCTCTTTTCCCTTAGCCTTTGCACTGAGTTACTCAGCATGGACTCTCATTGGTGAAGAAATTCCATCTCCTTTCATTTGACAATTAGGTTGGCTGTTGTAGTTTAAACGAGAATATCCCGATAGGATCGGATCAGATACTAGAAAACTCACTTGCCAGTTGATTATGCGGTGTGAGGAGGTTTATGAGATGTGGAATTGCTGGAGAAAGTATGTCACTATGGGCAAGATGTGAACTTTCAGAGTTTCATCCCATTTGCAGTTTGATGGCACAGCTTTTTGCTTCCAGTGTAGGATGGGAGCACTGATATTTATGCTTTAATTACCATGCCTATCTGCTATAGTGATGATGATAGCACTTATCCCTCTAGAACTATAAGTATCAATAAACCCTTCTTTCACTAATACAATCATGGTTTATAATCACAGCATTAGAGAGCAAATTAAGACAGTTGTTAAAACAGACCTATGTATAAAACTTTGGTAACCCTAAATGATTGCTTATTCCAGAAAGTTGGTCAATATCTTTACCTTTCATATTTATATAAAGAAATGTAAAAAGTTTTAAATTATAGATTAATTTATATAGTTTTAAAAGTGCTGGCAAGTGCTGAAGAAATACCTCAATTAGTCAAATGATTGTTGTGCTTGCATGAGACCAAGAGTTTTATATCCAGCACATGTAAAAATAAATGTAGGTTGGCAATAAATGATTATAATTCCTCTGTCCTTTGTAAGCAGAGACAAGTAGTTCTCTAAGGATCACTGGCCATCTGGCCTGCCTAGTTAAATGAGGTTCAGAAAACTACGAGACAAACAGCACTTAAGAAACAGCACCTGATGTTGACCTCCGTTTTGTTTGTTTCTTTGTTTTGTTTTTTTTTTATAGAATCAGTATTTTTGTGTGCATGTGCACCTGTACACATACAAGTTTGCTGGCACAGAAGGAATTGGAGAAAAGGTATTTTGAGAAGTTCTTGCAAGCACTGAATAGGTGATAAATTTAAATCAGTTCCTAAGTAGATCAGAGGTTAGTGAGCTAATAATCAGATCAATAAAGGGACAGCCTGGGATCTATGTAGGTTACATAATCAGTGGAATATTTGAAGAAGAAAATGCAGGAGGAGTTCATCCTGAGTAAGTGAGGTATAGTTATTATCCCATCACTACTGTGCAATCAACTAAGCTCTGGCAATTGTACATTGAAAAGGTAAGTGAAAGTGTGCCTCTGAGATACAATATACAGAGGAAGAAACATTCCCTTTACAGCCTTAGCTTCCACCTTGCATTTTTTCTCTGTATCAGCTTCTCTTACAGTGTAGAATAAAGTGAACGTAATTCGTTCTGAGTCTATAAATTTGAAATATTTAATATCAAACACAGTGAGTGAACTTCTGACTCAACTTCACTAGTGAATCTGAAAACCTGTGATGAAAGGATCTCTCTCTCTCTCTCTCTCTCTCTCTCTCTCTCTCTCTCTCTCTCTCTCTCTCTCTCTCTCTCTTTCTCTCTCTCTCTCCATCCATAAAAATTACCTAATAAAACATTAACACAATTTTACTAAGCTTGAAGATGACTCTTAGACATGATCTTATCTTCTTGATTTTTAACCTATATGATCTAGTGTTTAAACTGGTTTATTTGAAGGGGGAAGACCACTTCAAATGTGAGCAACACTATTTTCTGGGCTAGAGTCCTAGACTGAATTAAAAGGATAAAACAAATTCAGCATCAGTATTCAGCATTCTCTCTGCTTCCTGCCTTCAAGCACAATGTGACCCACTGTCTCAAGCTCCTACCATCATGCCTTTCCTATAATGATGGATTCCACCTTTAACTATGTGCCAAATAGAGCATTCCTGAATTTCCTTTTCTTCTGAATGAAGAAATGAAATTAATATATTTCTTTCCAAAGATGTTCTGAATTTGTCTACCTAAATCTTCCATCCAATGTCTACTTGCACCCCAACCAAATAGATTGAGGACCATGTGGTTTACAGGGATGTGTTCTTCATCTAGGAGACACTGCAGATTCATTTGTAGGCCTCAATAATTCTGTAATAAAATTCACTTCAAAGTATAGAGGATTATCAAAGGGTAAAGAAGTCAACATTTGACCTTAGATAATTTTACATGACTTTTTTCCATGAAGAGTTTGGGGAGAGGGAGGCATCTAAAGAAATGCACCTCTGTACGCAAGCATCTCTGTGATGTTCAAAAGTCATCATCCACATTTTACAGAAACAGTGCTTATTCTTCTCTTGAGATGTGTGTGTGTGTGTGTGTGTGTGGTAGCATAAGTACATTTGCACATGTATATATGAAATGGAGCCTGGAGAACTAATTAGATTGCCTATCTCCAGGTACTGCTCTTCTATGCTTGAGGTTTTTTTTAAGACCAGCCATTTTCAACTTGTTTAATGCTATGACCCTTTATATACAGATCCTCATATAGTGGTAACTCAAAGCCATAAAGTTATTTTAGCTGTTATTTAATATTAATAGTTTTATATTTTAATGTAAATATCTGTGTTTTTAGATGGTCTTAGGGAAGCCTTGTGAAAGAGCCATTCAGTCTCCAAAGGAATTTTGACCCACAGCTTGAGAATTGCTGCTTTAAAAAGTCTCTGACCTGGAATTTCCTGATGAGCCCATCTACCTCCACCTTACCAGTGCTGGGAATTCAAGTCCCTTCCACAATCCATAACTGTTTAAATAACTTAGTTATGTGAGTGCTGGAGATTTAATTTATGGCTTCCTCTTTCTGTGGCAGATCCTTTATTGATGGAGCCATCTCCAAAACCTTACATTACTGATCTAAAATAAGATTCTTGGCTAGCTTAAATTGAAGTGGTACCTGCTAGTAACAGTTTGAACAATGAAAGAAAATATTGTACCCTAAAGAAATTATATTTTCTCTGAAAGAAGCTTGATATGAATTTTCAGCTATAATTGAGAATCATTTGAGGAGGAGAGAGAGAAACTCTTTAGAATCTAAATTGGAAATTTGCCTGAAATTCAACACAGACCTGAAAGGTGAGTGGATATGTTGTATGTATATTTTGTTAACCTATACAGTGAAAATTGAAAAGCTTTTCTGGAGGTGGGAAAAGATCTAGACCTAATAGATATGAGAACTTCAGCATCACCTCACAGGACTTAGCTGGTGTAGAAGAACACTAGAGCCTTGGTATTCAATGGACTTGGGTTTGAATTCTGGTCTTGCCATTTGAACGATATTGAAAACATTATTTAACTAACATTGAAAACAATTATTTAACTCTTCTGGAATTGACATTTCTCAACCTTGAGCCACATATTTTATATAATATCAAGACGGTATGAGAATTTTATCATAAGTAGTCAAAATTAATAAGTATAATAGAAAATTTAATTTGGTGTTAGAGACCACTAAATAATGAAAAGACACTAAACATTGGTGGAAAAAAAGAAATCATCTATATAATTATACTCCCATCTTGCTAGGCTCCTCTTCAACAGTATATTTCAAAACCTAGCACAGAATCTGGAGAGATAGATTGATAATGAAGTGATTGCTTTAAACTTAGAGGACCTATATTAATCCCCAGAACCCACCCATAAAAGAAAAGGCTGGGTATGGTTATAAAGCTTGTAATCCCAGCACTGAGGAGGTACAAACAGGCAGATTCAACCAGGAAGTCATACATACCTACCTGATGACTTCTGGGCCAGAAAGAGATCATAGTTGAGATTTGGTCTGTTGCTATGTATTATAATGCTAAATACTGGCTCTCACAACCTGGTTGTCTCAGGGACTAGGAGATTCTTATGTGCAGCAAATGATGCTCTGTAACCTTGCCCCTGAAGTTATCTTTTATTGGTCAATAAAGATAGATAAAGTCTGTAGCTAGATAGAAGAGAGTTAAGTAGAGTTTTTATTTCTGGGATTGGCAGTCTGAGGATAGACCATGTGGACAGCAGAGAGAGAAGAGAGAAAGACACCATGGGGTAAGGAATCCTGAAAACTGGCCATAAGGGCTGCCCAGTCTGAGTAAAGGCAGCCTAGATGAAATGTGGCAAGTTATATATCTGGGTTATTGATATGGAAATTGTCAAGATAACAGAGGATTGCTATCTGCCCAGTTCTAATGCCATTAATACTTATGATAAATATAAGTGTTTTGTGTCTTTTATTTGGGAAATAAATGATCAGAGGTGTAGTAGAAACCCCATAGTAATTTTTATCATAACAGATGGTGTTTTAAAGAAAGTGCAGGGGGAATTTGAGGAATCACAATGAATATTGTTTTATGCCTTCTACAGACGTGCATAAGCATATGGATTGACACAAACAAAGGAGTATCTACACAAACAAACACACATGCAAACACACACACACACAAGAAGTACAGTGAAAAAATGAAAAACCAACTAAATGGCAAGGCTCAAATTTCATTGCATACCCTGCTTAGAATGGAAAGTTTAGAATACACAGAGGTGTTGGCACAAACCTCACTATTACTCTACAACATAAAAGAGCTGACAATTTTATTTTGTTATTTTTATTTTTTGCATATGAGTATCTTCCTCATATGTACATGAACCATGTGCATGCAATTTATGCCATAAGAAGCATTAAATATTTTGGAATTAAGGACTGTTGTCAGCCAACATATTGTTGCTGATAAACAAATACAGGTTCTTTGGAAAAGTGTCCATTACTCTTAATTGCTGAGCCATCTCTCAGGTTCCCAAGTACATGCATGTGTGTGTGTGTGTGTGTGTGTGTGTATGTGTGTGTATACAGTTCTAATTCCCATTGAATCCAATATCAGCTTCTTTCTCTTTTAGTAGCAGTTCTGTATATGAGTTAACATTTTCTACCAGTGAAGGAAAACTAAATTACTCTTTACAATTCATCTGTGTCAGCATCACAATTGCAAAAGTATCAACTGTCCAGGCAGCTCTCCTCCAGCCCATATCCACACTGTTGAACTCCAGAAGCAGATCCTCCCCAGTAGGGGTGCTTTTCATTGGACCTCCCAATCCACCATATGAATGTGACTCCATCTGGAAGACAAAATGTTTCATAAGTCAGGAATGCAGACTGAAAGGCTACAGAGGAGCTCACAGTGGTGTGTGTGTGTGTGTGTGCCCATGTGTATCTATGTGTGTGTGTGTGTGTGTGTGTGTGTGTGTGTGTGTGTGTGTGTGTGTATTCTCTCTTCCTCTCTCTGTCCCTCTCTTTTCCATACTTTCTGGATTCCATTTTTCCTTTATCTATTTCAAGTATCTCTATATTTTAATATATAAACTTATCCACACAAACAGGTGTACATGAAAAAATATATTTTTATTAAAAGAAAATAGTTAGAGACTGGTGAAAGATAGCATTAAGAGTCAGGAACATAAACTTAAATTCATAGATCATTAGACAATTTTGCAACTGATTTAGTTGGATCAGCTTAAAACAAACTTAAAGCAATACTTTATTTTTATATGTAGCAATGCAAGATTTACAGTTTAAATGATGCATTGATGCATTAAAGAATGATTGACTATATTTTGGGCAGAGTAAAAGGATATTTTTATTTTATAATATTCCTCCCTTCAATTTTTTTAAAAGTCAATTTAAGTGGGTCAATGACAATGGATTTTTAATTACTAGTCATGTTTGACTACTATTGTAACAACAGTCAGTGGAATTTCATGACCACTTCCTCAAAGAAATAATAGAATTTGGATACTTTTTAAAGACAAAAATGGTGTACTTCAATACACAAAGAGGTAACTTTACATATCTATCATAAAAAGGGGGGAAATTACAATGAAGTCAAAACTAGAAAAAACAGCTTCATGTTCTCTGTGTTATTTTTCCCACATCTTAATTACCCAATATTACTCTCTCTTGGTCTCTTTTCTAAATTTTAAATCAGCTTTTAAACAAACTACACACACAACACACACACACACACACACACACACACACACACACACACTATATATATATATATATATATATATATATATATATATATATGTTTAACCATATATATTAAATATATATATTTATATATTTAACCATGTCCCTTTGAAATTATCCATGACAAAATAACACAGTTAGGGCCAAGACTATCCAAACCTGTGTTCCTTTTTGTAGATAGTAAAGTATGTGGAAATTAAACAGAATGAAAGCACATATAAAAGGAATTCTGACATACTCCTTTTTTTTTCAAGGAATGAGATTCTTTTATGCCTTATCAAAACAAAACAAAACAAAACAATCCCTGTTAGTGGCAGTACAGATACAGAGAGCACCACACTCACAACCCAGACTGCACCATCTCCACCCAGGCTCCTGGGTATCAGGGACCACTTCGAGTTACACTGGACCCACAAGACGCCATTAGACTGGTCCATTTGCTTCTCAGGATAATAAAGGAAAACAAAGTTGCAAAACACTTCCAGACTATCTGACATATTCCTTATTAATTGTATTTTGTCACATCAATACCAGAAGCAAACTGGCCTTATACTCTAAGAGAAGCCACAAACTCGCAAGTTCATAGACTTAAGGGGAAATGAGCCTGTGAAGATCATACAGTTGTAAGCCAGAATAAATCTTCTGAAATTAGGATTCATTGAGACAGGAGTAAAATGAATACCAACAAGCTTGGGGTTCTGATTTCATTATTACCTATTGTTGTAAGTATTATTGCCATTTTGATTGTATCACAGTAGCTAACAGCTTCTATTCAGAAAATAATAGTATATCTCAAATAACTGCCAACACAGATATGTAATTCCTGGACAGCATCAGTTGAGGGCACCAGACAGGCTTTCCTTGGCAATAGCTGTCTTGTTATTGCTTGTCACATTCTAAACATTTAAAATACAATATTATGGGTTGTTTTACTTGTTTGCAATATTTAAGATTATACTATTAAGGCTAGGTATATAGTGCTTTTGGCATAGAGTGCTTGCCTAGAATGCAAGAAACTCTGTGTTCAACTCCCAGCACTATGCACACAAACCAGGTATAGTGATCTAGTCCTGTAATCCCAGCACTAAAAATGTTGAAGATCAGAATTTCAACATTGTCCTTAGCTATATAACAGATCAAAGAACATCCTGGGCTACAAGAGACACTGACTCAAACAAAGCAAACAATAATTATAATACAGTTGCAATTTTCTGTTTGTACATGCTAATATGTAGGACTTTCACCCAAGCAAGATTTTCTTGTACAGGAAAATCCTTATTTTTTATACACTTACTATCTACATATACAAAAGGACCACTTCCTCTGAATTATCCACACAATTAAATCCCCCAGAACAATTTGAGACACTTAGGCAGAAGACATTCAGAAGTTCAACACTGTAAAATATGTGAAAAAATAGGGAAACTCTTTATGAAAAGCATAGCTGTTTTGAGGTGTTAATTCAAGAGAAGAGCTGGGAAAGTCCACCACCATCTCACCACCACAAATGCCCTAAGTTCTATACTTCCTTTAGAACTGCCTTACTGCTTAAAGTTCCCTATGTGGATGTCTGTAACAAGTTCTCTTCTCTTAAAGCTATTATCAAATGACACAAACATCTCTACCATCTCAAGTAACTCAGTCATCTTTAAAATATTTAGATGAATTCCTCTTAACTCCTGGCTAGACAAACCACATTTTATTGGCCTAAAATGTATATGTTGGGGAGTCCAGACACAGTGGTGCTCCTGTGTAATCATAGTGTAGAAAGGTAGAGACAGATGGATGATCAGGCTCCATTGCTAACTAGACTAGACCACTCAGAACTCCATACTAGTGAGAAAGAATACATGGTGACTGGCACCTAGGAACAATACCCCAAAGTTGTTCTTTGACATCCACATGTACACAGAAAGAAAACAGGGCCTTTAAAGTTGAGGTGTGTGTGTGTGTGTGTGTAAGTAGGAGGGAAGACAAGAAAAAAGGAGAAAGAAGGAGAATCAAGAAAGGGAAGAGAAGGAAATAGAGAATGAGAAAAGGTAGAGGAACATTAGCCTATAGCTACTTCTTCATAAACTGTAAAATGTGTTGAATATTGTTTCTTGCAGAAGATGAATATCACTTTTACTAATTGGTAAGACATACTTTGATTCTCAAGATTTCCTTGATGACTATGAATGTGCTATTTACAGAAGAATGTTTTAAAGAGATAAGATTACAAAATATATGTGTGCTTGCATGCGTGTGTGTTGAAGTAGAGGCCAGAGATTGGTGTCCAGTTTCTTCCTCAACCATGTTGCACCTTATTTTTTGAGATAGGATCTCTCTTTGAGCCAGGCATATTGCAATTCAGTTAGACTAGTTGAACAGGAGGCTCCAGTGACTTTCCTCTTCTCACTGTTCCCAAACCTGGGACTACAAACATTCCTGGCTGTCACACCATTTATATAAACACTTCTAGCTTTTTCATTTTCTTTTTTTATTGATGTCCGTCTGAGGATATAACTCAGGTATCATAACTGCAAAACAAACATTTAATCCTAGTTTATTGAGTCATGGATCAATTATGATGTTCTGATACAAAATACTACTACTACTACTAATAATAATAGTAATATAAAAAAAATAGCAGCTGATTTGCACAATTAGGATTTAATCAATAGAATTAGAATTGGAGATTTCTCTTGAATTTTGAATTCTCACAGTTTAAGAACAGTAAACACACAGCCTCTCAGTGATGTCTGCAGGAGAGCCAGAACAGTTTAGCTCTGTTAGCATCCATGAGCAGTTCAGGTAACCTTACAAGTAATACTAGCAGGGTGCTAGAGAGCCTGTGAAAGCAAAGATGCTGTTGTCCTGGGCTGTTGCTGCCACTGTCGTTACTGTTTCAATTCATTTTATTTTTTCCCTCTATTCTCTTTAAAGGATTAATATTCTGTCTCTATTTTTTATTTTGATTAAAGTATAATCACATCATAGCCTCAGTACTCTTTCCTTTGTCAATCCTTTCCCATATCCCATTGTTCCAATTCCTCCCTTTTGTGTTATTATTTTTATTGTTATCATCATTATTATTAAATATGTATGCATATATATTTAAGTACAACCTGCTGTGTACATTTATTGTTACTTGCTTACATATGATTTCTGGGCTGACCATTTGTTATTGGAAAGCCAATTAAGGAGATTATCCAACAAAAAGACTAACTCTTCCTTTCTCAGCAGTCATTAGTTGCTATAGTTGTTTGTCTAGGAGTTGGTCCCTATCAGAGTACCCCCTTTCACATCAGCATATATATTGGTATTATCATTATTCATGCCTTGTTTGAATGTGCATATTTTTGAGTGATTATACATATAGATTCCCTGTCATGTTTAGAGACACAGTTTCACAGACTACTTCCTGATCCTTTGGCCTTCACAATTACTCCACTCCCTCTGCTGTGATGTTCTCTGAACCTTATGTGCAAGGATTGCTGTTTTGACATGGTATGTGCTCACAGATTAATAAACAACAGGTTATTTTGGATCACAGAATAGATTATTTAAATCTGAAGTCTATCATGACAGAGAGACATGGTAACAGAAATAGGAGGCTTGATGGTCACATTGCTTTACACTTAACCGACACTAGGGAGGCAGGGAGTGAAAGGAAATAAAGGAAGCTATAATCGCTTAAGGACTACCACCAGTGATTTACTTCCTGTTGTAGGACTTCACTTCATAAAAATGTCATAACATCCCCAAAAAGCAGCACAAGCCATGAGGACACTTCATATCTAAACTGCAGACCACAAATCCATACAAGTTGTAAATCACTTCTTTCTCTCTCTCTCTCTCTCTCTCTCTCTCTCTCTCTCTCTCTCTCTCTGTCTCTCTCTCTCTGTGTGTGTGTATGTGCAATATATATATATATTTAAATATAGAGACTTATTCATAACATAAATATTGTATATAATCACTATGTTAAGTTTCTCAGTTTTATATTGTGTGAAGGTCATGGTGTGATGTGTTAATTCTTTGATGGCTCACCTAATATTTAGAGAAAGAAGAGAGTGTCTTCATCTATGTATAACATAAGATGAGGGAACTAGGCATTCAAATATCTGTCAGAGTTAGACACTGACTTTCACCAAGAATACTAAAGAAAGTCTCATGGAAACAGTGGTACTTGCTTGAATGTTACATATTGTGGATTTCCACAAACACTGTCCTGGTGGGAGAAGCATGTGCAAGTAAGAACTAAAAGGAAAACAGATCTGACCAACTTTAGGAATAAAATAACTCTAGATGCACTAAACATTGTCTAATATTAACTATAGCTGGAGGGCATCCGTGTAGAAAGTAAGGGAGAAAGCTGAGACCACTGGAGATCTGAGCTGTATAATTATTTCACTGAGTGAATAAAATTCAAAGCAGCTAAATACTGGTGTAAGAGAAAAAATGGATACCCAATTGACATAGGGATATGACACAGTCAGTAAGGTGCTTTGTTGAACAAACATGAGGACCTGCTCACAAAAACCAGGGCAGGTAATATGTCTGTAATCCCAACATTTGACAGTCAGACCACAGTGCACACCTGCCAGCCTGACTAAGTAAGTCAGGAAGTGCTGAGTTAAATGTCAGATCCTGTTTTAAAAATTATATGGGGAGGTGAGTGTTTGAGAAAGGCAGTCAACATCAACTTCTGCCCTCACACACAGGTGAATATTCATGCACATGTGTATGCATGCAGACAGAGGCACACAAAGGAATTTTACAC
Source organism: Arvicanthis niloticus (assembly GCF_011762505.2). NCBI lineage: Eukaryota > Metazoa > Chordata > Mammalia > Rodentia > Muridae > Arvicanthis > Arvicanthis niloticus. Next base: position 79,611,132 of record NC_047667.1, on the reverse strand, counting down.
ATCCTTTCTTTATAAACAGCCCATCATTTCTGAAAGAAAGAAAGAGAGAAAAAAAGGGAAAGAAAGAACCTTAATATTTAGTTAGAGAAAAAACAACCTCATACATATCAGAAGATAATGATAAATATTCATCAACATTCATCCTTTTCTTATTGCTTGTCAAACATGATAATTAGATCAGTGAATATACTTAATAATGTGACTAGGAGCTATTCAGACACAACAGAAATTAATATTTCCATAATGTTGTTCATTGATCTCTTTTTTGATTTGTCAGTTGAAGTGAACCCAGGAGTGGAGGGGGGGATACAAAAGATTAATGACACTGTCACTCTGAACAAATGATAAATGTATCTTTGATGAGGTCTTTTAAAGCTGGCTCAGCCAAGGCCCTCTAGAGCACACTACGGGCTTAGAAAAGAGGCAAATGAGAACTAGACTAACATTGTTTTATTTGCATTAAAAGCTTATGAGAAAAGACAGTGAATTTTTGAGTTTTTTTTCTGAAGTATGATGATGAAGTGCTCAAAATTGAAATGACTTATTCAAAGTCACACAGTACATATAACCAGAGTTGGGCTCAAGGTCCTGGATATCAAGCCTTTCTAACCTATGATTCTGTCCTGATCCCTGGCTGTCTTCTCATAGATGAATAAACTTTTCAGTAAGTAAAAAACATTGAAAATTATGGCATTCCCTGGTAAAAGTTGCTCATTACAGGCATTTTGACAAAATTATGGAAACTGATAATATATAGGAGAAATTTATCATGGGAACAAAAATCTTTTACCATGTGGGTTATTTTCATTTCTTTATTTTTTAGCTGCTTTAATTATTAAGCATGTGGCTTCATGTGTGTATGTGATTGGGGTGTTCTATGTGGGGTGTAATAGAAAGGGTGTGAACCTGGCACTATGTGTATATGTCAAGGATAGAAGATAAATTTAGGTATCCATATTTGCATTATATCTTGTTTGAGACACAATTTCTTGTTATTTGCCACTGTATACATGTCACATGGATATATGGTCACAAATTTTCAGAAATTCTCCCATTGCTGCCTTCCATCTTGCTACAAGAAAAGTTGGCTCACACACATATGGTATTATATGTGTTTTGACATGGGTTCTAAGAATTCCACATCAGGTCTTATGTGGCAAACTATTTGCCCACTGTACCATCTTCCATCTCTCCATCCCTTATCACAAAATTTCTAATATGACCAACTTTGAAGTGCTAATTGACAACTACAAAATAATGACATAATCCCAAATCTTTATCAAACTGTGATATGACAGGTGAAAACCTTCAATGATCCAAGCCACAGAGACAGGTGTGAGGGACAATGATTATGATCTAAGTTAATCTGTGCTGAGTCATATAATAAAATATAACAAATGTTAAACAAGCCAGACCACCAAATTGCCTGATGTCTGTGTACCACCAGAAAGACTTTGACTTGCTTTAAATCCAGAACCAAGGCCCAGGAGTGCATCTATGTTAAATTCCTACTCTTCTGAGCACTTAAAATGCTCCAGGTTGTTTTCTGCAATGTTGGACCTTACTTCATTCAAAATTCAAAACAATGCTTTAATACAAATATTTTAATCCCCATTTTGAAGATGAGAAACAAAAATATAGACACAGGTAAAATCTCCAGCTTGAAGAAGAGCAAAAGAATAACCTAGTTTATATCACCATGGCCACCTTTCCAATGTTTTCCAGTTATAATGAATGCAAAAGCAAAACATCAGGCTCTATCATTGCTCCAGTCTTCTTGTCTCAAGGTCTGTAACACTATAAAGCTTTCAATTACATGTTGCTCATAAAGTGAATAAGCAAGAGAGTGAGTATATATGTGTGTGTGTGCATGAGTGCATGTGGGCATGTATGCATGTGCACATGTGTCGGAGTATAGTTCAGTAGGTATGTGTACCAATGTGTGGAAGTGAGAGGATAACTTATACAAGTCTGTTCTGTTCTACTATGTCAATGGTAGGATTCTTAATTAGTTCAATAGACTTAGTGGAAAGCTCTTGGCCCATTGACGTATATCACCTAGCCTCAAAGATTATTGTATGAGAAACAGGTACCTTTTTAAAAAATACTATAAAATAGCTTAAAAACTGCACTGTGAATTATAATTTATCATTCAGTTATTTTAAAGAGTAAATTATAAAGAATGATTCAGCTCAACTGTGGTGTAGCTAGCATGTATCAGAATAGTACTGTTCTGAAAATTTGATGGGATTTATTGAAGCTTGTAAGTCTATATTCCAATGCATCAGATGTTATCACAACATTACATTTCAGTAAAAGTTTAAATGAACTGAGTCATAAACAATTTTCTCTAATGTGTTCTTGGAATAAACTGTACATGTAGTTATATAATATAAGAACATTTTAGCTTCCTTGAAGAGGAACAAAACTATTGAAGAGGAACAAAACCTTGAAGAGGAACAAAAACTATTTGTGCTTATTGGTATTTTTGACTTGAGATGAATTTCAATAAAAATATGGTCCACAAGTCTGAACAAATTTGTGATAAAGGCTTTTACCTGGCAGTCTCCATTTTTACACTAATACCAAAAGTAGATAACAATGAAAAACTTGTAGATTAAATTTTAATGAAATAATCATTAAGAAATCCTCATAGACTGGCCTGACCACCCAGTTCTCCCAGAGACTAGACCACCAATCAAAGATTGTACCCAAAGGGAACTTTGGCTCCAGATACATATGTAGCAGAAGATAGTCCTGCCTAACAGCAATGAGAATTGAGCTGTTTCGTCCTGGGGAGATTTGATGCCCCAGAATAGGGGGATGCTGTAACCATGGGGAAAGAGATTGTGGGTGGGAGGGGGAGCACTCTCATACAAGCAAAATGGAGGAGGGAAGGTAGATATGGAGTGGAGAGGTGGCAGAGGGTTAACAGGGAAGTGGAACATCATTTGGAATGTAAATGAATGGAAGGATTAATAAAGTTTTGAAAAACGTAAAAAAATTTAAAAAATAAAAAAACTCATAACAAACTATTAACTAACAAACTAGATTACACAACAACTGAAAAAATTATGTAGAATGATCAAATATGATTTGTCACTGGAATATAAGAATGGGTGAATATGTAAGTTAATATGTAACATGACACAGAAACAGAGTAAGGCATAGAAATTGTATCATTTTATTAATGGATACCAAAAAGCCCTTTAACAAAATTCAACATTTTATTTGTTGTAAATTCAAATATATGTATGAAAGGGGTGTAAAGGCCCACTCTGTTCCGCAGGTCCGGGTCTAGCAAGAGAGAGTGTGGGGCAAGAAACTCGAAGAATGGAGACAAGACAGAGGGTCTGATCAAGTCTCAAGTCTCGATTGCTGTGTCTCTCTCTCTTTTATTGTCTCTCTCATTGTCTCCTGTATTCTCTTATTGAAGGTAAATTTGGGGTATTGATAGGCTTTTGCCACATGCCTTGTTGGCGTGTGAATACCATGTGCCTTGCAGGTGTGGATATGACGTAAGCCTTACAGGTGTGTATATCGTGGATAGCATGTGCACCATGCGTCTTGCAGGCTTGGATACCACGTTCACCTTACAGGCATGTATGCTGTGGATAGCATGTGAACCCCATGCCTTGCAGACATGGATACCACGTGCGCCTTGCAGCTGGGGGCAGTAAACAGCAAAACAAAATATGTGGGATATCAGAGTGTGCTTTAGCTGTTGTAGGCTGTTGAAAAACAAGTCTCATGTCAGGGTATATGGCTTGAGATGGCTGCAAAGCTGATAGCCGCTTTCTGCTAAAAGTCAGCTCCCAACAAAGGGGGATACCACAAACACAAAGATCAAATACAATGAAACTACATCTAATATAGTCAATGGCAAGAAGTGAAAGCTTTTCATCTATGATAAAGGACAAGACAAAGATGTCAACACTAGAAATCTGTACTAACACAGTGTTAGATTTCCTAATCAAAGTAGTTACCAAGAATAATGATTTAAAAAAACAAAACAAAACATGGTCCTTGGCTGGGGAATCAAGCCTGAAATGATCATAAGCCTGTGACCTTGCAGCTTGGGCAGTCAGACCACACTAGAGTTGACCCCTGCCTGGTGCCACACAGCAAGCATAGCACATAGCACTCCTGAGATGGCAAGGGACATCCATAGACCATGGGCACCACTAAGATTAAAATGGTAAGTGATAGAGAAAAAGAAGAGACAAAGAAGCAGAAGGTTGTTTGCATAATGAAGAGGTGTAACTGGAGATTTGAGAGTAGAAAGAAACAGCCTAACCTAATTAGCCAGTGATGTCACCTAAAGGCATTGTGAGGTCCTAGCCCATGCTGCCTCAGAAGCCCATGTTTGTCTCTATGGTCTTGAAGAAGCAGGGTTCTTACCAACAAGTGCCAAATAAATATCCCTGGTGTGAGCTGTTTTCTGAAGACAAGTTGATGTCTGAGGGCTGTGTAGAACTGATTCCATCCCTTGGCAGGGCATCATGGGAGAATTCTCCTGCAGGTATGAGGGTAGGAAAGTTGGCCCCACCCCTAAGCAGCTGCAGTACTAAAGAGAGCCCATCTCCCTACCTTGCCCAGAAACTATAGGAAAGTTGGCCCTGTTGCAAGTGACCCAGTCATGAGGTCAAGAGCTGGTAAGATAGCCCAGCCCCTTACCTGTTGCTGCCTTGGTTGAGCTAGCCAGGGCACTGATAGAGATCTTTCCCACGTGGTGTGAGTGAAGGAGAGGTGGAAGGCTGATCAGCTCATTAAGCACCAAGGTCCAGACCCAAGGCTCAGTTGATAACCTGCTGGAGTAAATGAAGGGGCCACTCATACAGATCAAAAGCTGCAGGATTTCCATGGCAGAGGGCAACAATAGAATATCTGAGAGGAGTCCCTATGAGGTCCTAGTGTTGATAGTGTAAAAGAAACCAGAGGCTACCAACCAGACCAATGATTTAATTCATTGAACACTTGCAAGTAAAGAATTACATACCAAATGGTGTACTGTGAGACACACTGTGACACTCTACAGCTACCATTGCAAGATTGTTTTTCTGTTTTTTCAGGGAGGTTTCAAGATCAGAGGGCGCATACAAAGAGACAGGGAGATGAGTGGGATTGAGGTGATGTGAAATTCACAAAGAATCAATAAAATGTTAAAATTTAGAAATCATTAATGCTTCTAGGGCCTAAAAACAAACTACTTGTAAATGAAGTGAAAAGTCAAATACAGATGTAATCACACAGTTTAGTACAAAAGAAAAAATTAACCAGAAATAAAACTAGTCAAAACCAGAAAAGGTTGCACTTGGAAAACCATCAAGCTCCGACTACGACTACTGATATTGAGAAAGATAAAAATAAAACAAAATGTATCTTATAATTATATATTATAGTATTTCACATTTTAACATGTTCATACCACTCAATTTTTTTTACAGACCAAACATAATCACTGAAGAAATTCCAAGGCAATTTAATAAATAGAAAAACAGTTCTATAATATATGAAACTGCAAAATTTCTTGAAATCCAAAATGAACTTAAACAAGAATAGAAGCATGACAGCAAATGATTACAAAGTATATTACAAATGTGCAAATAAAAGTAATACGGTATCAGCATATAAGAAGACATAAATCACAAAGATAGGATACCAAACTAAGTAACAAATTATTGACAATAAAATAAATAAATCATCAATTAGACCACTAGGTAAAAACACTGAAACATTTGGAAATATACTCTTTGTAATAAAGTATGTTTAAAAAAAACTGGATATCAGAAGAACCTTATGTCACACAATATAAAAAAATTAACCCCAGATATTTAAGTAGAATATTTACAACAGTAAAAGTTCTAGAAGAAATCATTTGGAAAAAAAAATCTTAATGTCATTTTGGCAAGAAAAGTTAGGATGTTATGGTATTGCACCAAATTAAAAAGGTGATGTGACAGAAAAAAATATACAATAACCAAATGTGAATGCAATAGTAGATTACAATGGCTTAAGTTTCCAAACATATATACAACTCAAATAACTCAAGGGTCCAAAGCAAAGAAGCCATTTAAACAAAAAGGAAGGACATGATGTAAGTCCCAAGACAACTGGATAACTTTTAAGTACTTGAAAATATGCTAGACAGCTTCAGTCTTCAACAAGATTCATACACAAATCATAATTGTATGTCAGTTTTGACCTCTTAATGCACATGTCACTAATAAGTGTAGAAAACAACCCATAAGTATCATTGTTGTTAATTGAAATTCATAGATGATATCAATACATGTGCTTCTCAAGCACCAAATATCATAGTTATGCTGTAGGAGAGACAGTTCAGTGGTTAAGGGTGAACACTGCTTTTATAGAAGACACAAATTTGGTCCTCAATACCCTCGTCAGCTAACTATAACCCCAGCTCCAGGGCATCTGATGGCAATTTCTGGTGTCCATGGACAACTTCACTCATGTACAAACTCACACACATACACAAAATTAAAAGTAAACCTATAAAAGTAGATTTGCTATTTTACTAGTGTTCTTTTTTTCTGTTGCTGTTTTGTTTTTCTTTGTTGTTGTTTTCCATTTTTTTTTCCCAGACAGGGTTATACTTTGTAGCCTTGGCTGTCCTGGAAGTCACTGAATAGACCAGGCTGGCCTTGAACTCACAGAGTTCCATCTGTTTGTCTCCTAAGGGCTGAGGTTAAAGGCATATGCCACCCCAGCTTGCTAAGTACATTTAATTCTGGGTATAAATCAAAATGAGTTCAAGTATATATTTTCATGAGAACTAATGAAGATAGAAATAGGAGAAAATGAAGAGAAACTCTTAGACTTCTGAGACTATAAAGTCAAAAAAATGTTGTGGGAGTTGAAGTGTATTAAAATTTGTTATTATCAGAGCTAGCTTTCATGTAGTTGCTTAGCTTCTGACCTGGCTGAATATAAGGCAGGGTAGGGTCTCATGTCAGACACACTAACAAGATTAGAAGTTTGTATTATATGATAATACATACAAAACATAAGCAGTATGGAAGAACATATGGCCCTCGCCAGATGCAATAGTCCTATAGAAATGTTTTCCAATGAGAATTACCTTGGTGAACTCCAAGATACAGAATTTAAAAAAACAATAATAACCTCCAGTTTAAAGAAAACAAGAATAGCACAATTCACATGTTTATGGCAGTAAATCCTTAGTGGTGACCAAGAAAAGAGAAATATTTGGCTGAACAAAATGCTCCAAAAGATCAGGAACTGAAAGCTGAATACAGTAAAAAGATGAACAAGTATTTCAGAGAACTCAAGCCACTGTGAAGATGACATTGAAAACAACAAGCTGCTAAAGAGCTTGGAAGGCATAACAAGTAAAATAGGTCAGGCAGACAACTTGAAGTTGATGTAGAGCTATTAGGGCCAATCCAGCAAAGAATAAGAAACACACACACACACACACACACACACACACACACCATGCAAGACTTACAAAACACCATGAAGAGATTAAAGTTTCAATTTATACACATAAAGAGAGTAACAAATTCAGTGGGGTAGACCAGACCATTAACAGAATAGAAGAACACATTCACAATTAAGAATATTAGAAGTTTCACACCCTCATTCATACCCAGAGACAGTTTGACACCCACGAGTTCTGAAAACTCCAAGCTCAGAGGTGAATCCCCTATCCTTGACCCAATACCTGGCCTAATTGGAACCTCTCAACCACCCCTGAGGCCTAGAGGACACAACATTCCTGCCCTGCCAGAGACACATCTTTCTGGTTCACATCTGGACCCAGGAGCAGATCTTGTGCTCCAATCTCACCCATCCACCTAAACCCAGAGACAGCTTGAAGCTCAAGAATTCGTAGACAGCGAAGCTCACAGATCAGGTTCTCCAGACCACTTTCTACACACAGAGACAATCTGGCCCAAAGAGCCCAACATAATCAGGCTAACAGGAGGGACAGGCTCCAGACAGAGACAGCAAGGTCAATTAGAAAGGCATGGCCCCCAGTTGAGGGATGAGGTCATACACCCATCTCAAAATTTTTATTCCAGAATTGTTCTTGTCTAAAGGAAACACAGGGACAAAAAATGGAGCACAGACTGAAGCAAAGGCCATCCAGAGACCATTTCACCTTGGGAATTATCCCATTTTCAAACAACAAACCCAGACACTATTACTGATACCAAGAAGTGATTGCTGACAGGAGCCTGGTATAGCTGTCATTTGAGAGGCTCTGCCAGAACCTGTATAAGACAGATGCCCATACTCAAAACCAACTATTGGACTGAGTACTGGGACTTCTGTGAAAGAATTAGGGGAAGAACTGACGAAGCTCAAGGGGTTTGTAATCCTACAGGATAAGCAACGATATCAACTTACTGACCACCCTAGCTCTCCCAAGGAATAAACTACCAACCAAATACTATAAATGGATGAATCTATCGCTCCAGCTGCATATGTAGCAGAGGACTGTCTTATCTGGCAACAATGAGAGGGGAGGCCCTTGGTCTCGCAGAGGCTTGATACCCAGCATAGTGGAATGCTAAAGCCATACAGTGGACAGGCTGGGTGAATTGGAGAGATGAGAGGGGACTGGAAACAAGGACAACATTTGAAATGTAACTAGATAAAATAACAACAACAAAAAAAAGAATTTTAGAAGCACAAAGAACACCAACTAGACAGGACCAGAAAAGAAACACTCCATACTATATTATAATTTAAATGCTATATATACAAAATAAAGAGGAAGTATTTAAAACTGTGAGAGAAATATCATTAGTAACAAATAAAACAACATTCATCAGAGTAAAGCATGACTTTCTCACTGTTGATGTTAAAATCCAGGATGGGAAAAAATTTTAAGAACATGGACAGAGCTACCATAACAAGCAAGACTATTCTACACAGCTCAAAAGAAAAAAGAAAAAAAATTTCCACGATTTAAGCAGGTTAAAAGTATTTATATCAGCCATAACCCTAAAATCAGCAATGGGCTTGACATACATGCCTGCTAACACAAAGTCTTGTGTCTCTGGAAAAACACTGAAACAGATGGCTATAAGCTATTGTAAACAGGCAGCTTTTGTGGAAATTTACCAGCCTTAGTAGTCATAGACCTTGTAAATAGGCAGCCTTGGTGGATAGTACCAAGTTAGATAAGGACAAGTGAATCATAGGCAGACTCATAGTGACCTGTACCCTGAACCTTCACCCAGCTGATGCCCTGTTCTGAAAGATATCTGTATTCCCCTGAACACCTATGCTCCTATGTCATCCCTTTCCCCACATCCTGCATTTTTGTGTTTATAACCCCTGTGTGAAAAAGTAAAAATTATGATTTGATAATAAAAAAGTATTTATATCTACAAAAACAGTTGTACAAAGAGAATTAGAAGCAATACTGGCACTTAAGAGAGTAAAAAAAAAAAAAAACAAAACACATGATCATCTCACTAGATGTTGAAAAAGCATTTGACAAAATTAAACATTCCTTCATGGTAAAAGTCCTGGAAAGATTAGGAATTCAAGGCCTATACCTAAACATAGTGAAAGCAATATACAGCAAGCCAGTAGCCAACATCAATATCAATGGAGAGAAATGTAAAGCAATTCCACTAAAATTTGGGAGTAGACAAGGCTGCCCACTCTCTCATTACCTATTTAGTATAGTATAGTACTGGAAGTCATAGCCAGAGCAATTAGACAACAAAAGAAAGTCAAAGGGATACAAATGGGAAAGGAAGAAGTCAAAATATCACTATTTGCAGATGACATGACAGTATACTTAAGTGACATCAAAACTTCTACCAGAGAACTCCTAAACCTGATAACTTCAGCAAAGTGACTGATATAAAATTAATTCAAACAAATCAGTAGCCTTTCTCTACTCAAAGGATAAACAGGCTGAGAATTAGGGAAATGACACCCTTCAAAATAGTCACAAATAATATAAAATACCTTGGTGTGAATCTTACCAAGCAAGTGAAAGATCTGCATGACAAGAACTTGAAGTCTTTGAAGAAAGAAATAGAAGATCTCAGATGGAAAGAACGCCTATGCTCCTGGATTAGCAGGATTAATTTAGTAAAAATGGCTATCTTACTGAAAGCAATCTACAGATTCAATGCAATCCCCATCATAATTCCAACTCAATTATAAAGATAGAAAGAGTAATTTGTAAATTCATTGGTAATAACAACAAACCCAGGATAGCGAAAACTATTCTCAACAATAAAAGAACTTCTGAGGGAATCACCATCTCTGACCTCAAGCTGTACTACAGAGCAGTAGTGATAAAAACTGCATGGTATTGGTACAGAAACAAGCAGGAAGATCAATAGAATAAAATTGAAGACCCAGAAATGAGCCTGCACACCTTGGGTCACTTGGTCTTTAACAAAGGAGCTAAAATTGTCCAGTGGAAAAAGAACAGCATTTTCAACAAATGGTGCTGGGTCAAGTGGAGGTCAGCATGTAGAAGTATGCAAATCAATCCATTATTACCTCCTTCAAGTCCAAGTGGATAAAGGACCTTCACATAAATCCAGATACACTGAAACTAATAGAAGAGAAAGTAGGGAAGAGCCTCAAATACTTGGGCACAGAGGAAAAGTTCCTGAACAGAACACCAATGGCTTATGGTCTAAGATCAAGAATTGACAAATGTGACCTCATAAAATTGCAAAGCTTCTGTAAAGCAAAGGACACTGTCAATAGAACAAAAGGGTAACCAACAGATTGGGAAAAACTCTTTACCAATCCTATATCTGATAGAGGGCTAATATCCAATATATACAAAGAACTCAAGAAATTAGATGGTAGACAATAAAATGATCCTACTAAAATTGGTGTACAGAGCTAAACAAAGAATTCTCAACTGAGGAAACTTGAATGGCTGAGAAGCACCTAAAATATGTTCAACATCCTTAGTAATCAAAGAAATGCAAATCAAAACAACCCTGAGATTCCCCCTCACACCAGTCAGAATGGCTAAGATAAAAAACTTAGGTGATAGAAGATGCTGGCAAGGATGGAAAGAAGGAGGAACACTCCCCCATTGGTGGTGGGATTGCAGCTGATATAACCACTCTGGAAATCAGTCTGGCAGTTCCTCAGAAAATTAGACATAGTATTACCTGAAGACCCATCTATACCACTCCTGGGCATATACCCAAAAGATGCTCCAACATTTAATAAGGATGCATGCTCTACTATGTTCATAACAGCCTTATTTGTAATACCCAAAAGCTGGAAACAACCCAGATGTCCTTCAACTGAGGGATGGATACAGAAAATGTGGTACATTTAGACAATGGAGTACTACTCAGCTATTAAAAACAATGAATTCAAAAAATTCTAAGGCAAATGCATGTAACTAGAAATATCATCCTGAGTGAGGTACCCACCCAGTTACCAAAGAACACACATGGTATGCACTCACTGATAAGTGGACGTTAGGCCAAAAGCTCCCAATACCCAAGATACAACTCACTGACTACATGAAGCTCATGAAGAAGGAAGACCAAAGTGTGGGTTCTTCAATCGTTTTTAGAAGGAGTAACAAAATACTCAAGGGACCAAATATGGAAACAAAGTGTGTAACAGAAACTGAAGAAGGGGTCATCTGGAGATTGCCCCTTCTGGGTATGCTTCTCATGTGCAGTCACCAAAGGCAGACACTATTGTGGATGCCAGGAAGTACATGCTGTCAGGAGCTTGTTATAGCTGTCTCCTTAAAGGCTCTGCCAGATCCTGACATATACAGAGGTGGATGCTTGCACTTAACCATTGAACTGATCATGGGGTTCCCAATGCAGGAGTTAGAATATTGAAGGAGCTGAAGGGGTTTGCATCTCCACTGGGAGAGCAACAGTACCAACCAACTAGAACTCCCAGGGTCTAAACCACCAGTCTGAGAGCACATAGGAATGGACCCATGGCTCCAGCTGTATATGTAATGGGGGACAGCCTTGTTGGGTGTAGGTGGGAGAGGAGGTCCTTAGTCCTGTGAAAGCTGGATGCCCTCGTGTGGGGGAATTTGAGGGTGGGGAGGTGGGAGTGGGTGAGTGGAAGGGAGCACCCCCTTACAGAAGCAGGAGGACAGGGGATGGTATAGGGGGTTTCAGGTGTGTGGGGGGGGAATGAGGAAAGCACATAACATCTGAAATGTAAATAAATAAAATATCCAATAAAAATGAAAAAAGAAAAAAATGATTGCCAGTTTATATTGGAATGCTCCTGATTTTGATGTTTTATTTATTTTTCATCTTCAGCCTTTGTTTGCTTTGTACATTTCGAATCCACTTTTAGTGGGATTTTCTCCTAATTGATTAAATAATAAAGATGACCAGAAGCCAATCACTTGGCAAGAAGGAGGCAGACCTTTCAGGTCTGAGAGAGGAATAGGAAAGGCAGGAGGAGGATAGTTCCTTTTGGATTGAAGGTGCAAAGTAATCTAGACGTGTGCTGGGGAATTGTTAGTTTGGGTCTCAGAATTCACTAGGATTTACCACTGGGAAGATTTCTAGCATAGAATAGTTGGTAAATATAGGATGCCACATTGATGCTCAGCGATTATGTTATCTGTTGATTCTAAACTAAGATTGGTGTTTTCCATCTAGCAGGGATTCAACTGAGATCCAGGGAAAGGCAACTATGGCAGAGCATGGGTTTGCGAGAGTTTGCCCCAGCTAGCCCTGGCTATTTGGGAATGCTGAGAAGGTTTGGCAGCAGCCAGCCTCTTTGAGGAGAGAGATGTCTTTGAGATCTGGAGAGGACTTAGCAAGGGAAAACATGCTACCTCCACCTAGGTACCCAGATGGGAACAAACTTAGACCACCAGCAAGTGCCTAGCTGGCAATAGCGTGGGTTGAGTTTTACTATTACACACTACATACACTGCATTGGATACTTGATGTATATGAAACCCCACATGTGCTCAGGTGAGTGTGAAGTCAGAGGATAACAACTGATGTCACATTTTGGTTTTCGTATCTAGTTGTTAGACACCTAGTTTTTTCTATTTCGTCCACAGTGAAGTGTAAAGTTGCATATCTTCCCAAACAGTGCATGAAAGATAGTGGGTCCTGGAACATTGTTCATGTAATGTTTGACAAGATTTGTGAATTTACACTTCATTGTTGTGCTGAAGGAGGTAAATGATCATGGAACAACAGCATTAGATAGAATATGTATTAAGAAAATATGTTTTGTAAAGTACAATCAGAATATTCCTAAGCTGAAAACACAAAACCCTGAAATGATCCAAGACAAAAAATAAAAAATGTAATACTCTCCTGAATTCACAACTTAAATATATATAGCAACACAAACTTTTAAGTAGTATCAAAAAATATGGAGTTATTGTAGGCTGTGTATAAAGTATAAACATAAATTGAATGTGATGGATTTAGTTCATTCTGTAAAAGTTCTTATCATGTAGATGCAAATACTCTAAAATGTGACAAGACACCTAAAATCCAAATCTCTTCTATTCCCAAACATTCCAGACAATGTGTGATTACACTGCTCACTAAAGGAAGCAAAAGGAAAATGCTGGGAACAACATCCTCAGTGTGATTTCATAAAGTAAAGTGTTACTGCTATTTCCACAGAAATTAAGCATTGCATTGTCATTGTCATGGCAACAGAGCTTCAGGTCCTCAAGTGGCATATGTGCCATTTTCAAATTATTAAACTTGCAACAAATGTATTTACTATTGCAAATGGCCAAAAAGTTGACAGCTTAATTTCTAAATATTGTGGTTGGTATTTTTTTAGGTCTTGAATATCTTTTCATGGGAAATAAATATTTCTGGCTGTTATTTTATCCCCCTCCATATCTGAACATTTCTAATATACTTAGCACAATAATAGGGCCATCTAATAATTTCAAATCAAATTTGAAAAGTGATTTTCTGAATGTTTCAAATATTTCATTTTGACAAGAAAGTTGTCATGGACATGTTATTGGGCGTGAACGATTTTTGGCTAGATCAAATGAACTGGTTGAAGCTCATGATGGCAGAGTGGAGAGGAAAGAAGCCAATAGATGCTGTTTGCATCTGCACCAAGAGGAAGCATGCTCAGGGTTTCAGGAACCATTCAATGGAGGAAACCACCAGTTTTCTCAGAACTTTATTAACAATAATAATAGTTAAATTACTTCAGATAGAAACAGTGTGACCTAACAGTAGATTAAATGACAACAAACCACGCACAACCCAGGCAATGGGCAAGAGCTGAAAGTCCTAGCTTTGTAAGCCCATAGATTAATTTTTCAGTCCCCTAGAAAACAATTTTTTAAAAAGGACTAGTGAATTGTCACCTACCTGAAATATCAGCACTAAGAAGAACAAGGTAGTCAGATATCTGGGCTTCCTCACCAGAAAACCTAGCCTACTAGGCAAGTTTCAAACCAACATGGACTCAACTGATAAATCAAAATTGACTGTTACTGAGGAAAAAATAATGGGTGTGGCCTCTGGCCTCTGTATGTATACATACATGCAGGTGCATGTCACATCCACACACATACATCCACACATGCAATCATACACCATACACACACACACACACACACACACACACACACACACACACATCACACAAGAACACAAAAATGCCACAAGGTAAAATTAAATTAAATGAGAAAATTAAAATGAAATGACAATTGTAGCTTTTATCAGAATAAAATACGAGAAGTGCAATATACTTTACATGCCTTCAACAAAGTTACAAAAATTACTATATGAACACTGACAATCAGCATAGGAAATTTTCCACATTTTTATTGGCAATGAAAATAAGGAGAGAAGTAAAATGTCATTAAAACATTAACGTTGTACATGAGAAATCAACATAGATGACCTCTCCGTCTCTAGTCCCACACTGAGTATATTCATTGGCTCAGATGTTCATTATGTATGTGATGTGCATATTCCTTAAGTTCATATGCATCCATCAGCCAGCACTGTGATTTGCTTCACTATGCAAACAATTTTTGTATTAGACAAAATTAAAAGTTTTTTATAAAAAACTCAGGTGGTCATGGGAACTAAGCTTTATCAACAGCATTATTTGCTGATAATCACAGGATGGAATTTAAATATTTAATCAGACTGTTTGGTCCATCTTTTCAATATAGCCTATAAAAAGGGTTTTACCATATATATATATATATATATATATATATATATATATATATATATATATATATATATTTAATACCTGGAAAAAAAACTCTAAATTTTCTAAGAGTTTGAATAACAAGAGAGATGCACTGAGGGAGACGCAAGCACCAGCAAAGTGTTTGATAAACAAGCATGAGGACCCAGTCATAAATCAGATTACCCTAATGCAAAGCTATGTACAGGGACACATGCTTGCAGTCACAGGGCACAAAAGACCAGATGTTAACTTGAATTTGCTGAGCAGTAATTAGACTCTGCAGGTGAATCAGTGAGCTTCAGGTTCAGTGAGAGACGCTGAATCAGAAATTTAGTTAAGGAAGAATTGAAGAAGATATTTGACATCAACCTCTAGCTTCCACATGTGAGTGGACACACACACAGACATATATAGGTGTGTTTGGACATATACACACACAACACAGAAGCAAGTACACACACAAGATTACTCACATACATACACACACCACAGCCATAACAAAGAAAAATAATGCAACTCCCTTTGGTCTGTACTCAGATACTCATAGGCTGATGATACAGAAGTAGTAACAGAGTGCACAGCTCCCATCCTGCACTACATACCTACAGCATGAAGAGGAGTATTCATTTCAGACCTATCAACAAAATTAATCCTCTGACTCTTTTGTTACCATACCATAGAATGTAAATTATGTTTCCGGGAACTGGAAACAGCTGTGTTGCTTCAAACATTTGGTGCTCTTTAAAATGACTCAAGTTGTCATTGTTGTTCTTCCTATGAGGTTGCAATCCCTTTCAGTTCCTTCAGTCCTTCCCTCAACTCTCTCCTTGGTTCTCTGGACTCAGTCCAATAGTTGACTTTAAATATCTGCAACTGTCATAGTCAGGTGCTGGCAGAGCCTCTCAGAGGGCATTGATACCAGGCTCCTGTCAGCAAGCACTTCTTGGTGTCAGCAATAGTGATGAGGCAAAAACACCAACAAACATGGCTGGGTCCATAGCTCCAACTACATATGTAGCAGATTGCCTTATCTGGCATCAATGGGAGGGGAGGCCTTTGGTCCTGTGAAGGCTTGATGCCCCAGTGTAGGGGGATGCTAGAGTGGTAAGGCAGGAGTCGGTGGGTGAGTGGGGGAGCACCCTCTTAGAGGCATATAGGATGGAGGATGGGGTGGAAAATTTGCTCAGGAGAGCCTGAGAACAGGAACAATGATTGAAATGCAAATACATAAAATAACCAATAAAAAAGGAAAGAAAGAAAATGACTCAAGTTGCAACCCTAGCAATGTAACTCTAGCTCTAGGGTATTTCTGACATCATCTAATGAAAGGCACCCATATGCAGAGGTCCATGATTCTATTTCTTGTAGTGGTAGAGATGACTTCCTGCTTTTACTACAATTTTTATTTCACATGTTGGTATTTCCTTCCTTGAAAACACCTCTATAGAATGTACTTTCTCAGATCTTTGTTTTAGCTGATTTAAATTTTATTTCTTGTAAACATAAGTGTAAAAAGAAGCTGTGGTTAATCTTTTTCTGTACTAACTCTAAATACACAATATGTTATAAACTCAATTATAAATGTTCTGAAGATACAGAAAACAAAACCTAGAACATCAACTAATTAATTACTTAATCATTAATTATCTTCTGTCCATGAACATATTTTCTATTTGTATCACTGAAACAATATTTATTTTCAGTTTAATCTTGGAGACATTTCTAGTACAGGAAGTTGTTCATCCTTACATATACATTAATACACCTTTTAAAACTTCATCCTGTTTGCACAGGAAGGCAACTCGTAGTGCATGAGCCTGATGATGAGAAATATTATCATGATTTTTGTATCCTATGCAGTACTCAGGGTAATCAATTTAGGAACAAGGAAGTTTTCCTTTAGCTCACAGTATTTGGAGTACCAGTCCCTCTCTAATTAGCTCTGTTTCTTTGGGACTGTGGTGAGACATGTGCTGAATTTGAAGCAAAAGCCCAACACCCCATTGACAGAGAATGAAGGAGAAAGCACAGGGATAGGACTCCTAACTCCCATTTAAGGGCATGTCTCTAGTTACCTGACACTCTACCAACAATCTTGCTTCTTACAGTTCCGTTACCCAACAATGCCATACTGAGGACACATTGCTTAACTCTTTGAGCTTTGAGTGGCATTGACTACCCTGATAATGGAAGGTATTTTGTTTTTGTTTGTTTGTTTGTTTGTTTTCTACAGAAGTACAAATTAAAAGACGCTCATTTCATAGAAATGGAAAGTTGAAGACGTGTACTATGTAGCTCATTTCCGTGTGTTGAGCTTCTATGGCCAGGACAAGGTGCATAGTGCATTTATCTCTTGACTGTCATCAAATCATGGCCACAGTGTGAAAATAAGCATTTCTTTAGAATGTCAAACCCCTAATGGCTAAGAGGCATCAGTGACAGACCTCAAAAAGAGTTAGGATGTTGTTTTCCTTCACAATTTTAATATTGATTGTGCTCTGTATCTATGTACATAGTCAGATAAGGAGATGGAGTGTGGGAGATGTTCTATGCTTTTCTGAGGTATTTCTGTTACCTCGATGAATTGCAATCTTCCCATATCAAAAATTAAAATTTCATTTCCATGGTTGACTTGGCGTGGAGGGTTGAGTGCATTGCTGTGTTTGTTTATTTACATGTATGTATGGAAGAGGTTCTTTATACATGTGTGCACTTGGGCAGGTCAGATATTGATGTCAAGTGTCTCCCTCTATCTCTCTCTATGTTTGAGATAGGCTTTCTCCCAGATCCAGAAAGTCACCTTCTGTGGAAGACTAGCCAACAAGCTCCCTGGAGTTCTCCGATTTTTGTTTCCCAGGTCTAGGATTGCATTGCTCCATTAAGACAGGCATTAAATGTGGCCATTAGAATGTCAGACTTCAGTTCTCATACTTACTTGACAGGCCATTCACTGACTGAGTCATCTCCCTTGCCCCCATTTCTTCCACTACTTTACTCATCCTGTCTATGCACTAGGTTGCCGTGGGCACACCACTGAGCAGACAGTTGCCCACTTTCTTATGAATTGGCAACTAAGTGTAAGTTTCTTGTTATATCTTATTGTACAGTGAAGGCCACAAAGATCATGACACATAAGCAACCAACTAACAAGCCATGCACTCAGGACAGGCCTGTTAACACTTCATGTGAATGATGAGGATAAGCTCTGAAGGGCCTATCCATCCTGTGGAACTATAGGTAGTTAAGAGTTGCTGGAGGGAGAAGGTATGGGGTTTGTCACAATCTTAAGGAGTATCCTTGATGAAAAGTTGCCTTTGCTTAAGTAAATTATCCCTCCAGTCATACTCATGCAGAAAACCCCTATTAAATGCAATTGGTCACAAACAAACATAAGATATGAAATTGAAGGGGCATTTTTTTTTTTTTGGATAGAAGAGGAGTTCTGGGAGAAGAGAAAAATGGATGAAAAAGAATGATTGGGGGAAGTTAATTAAGAGTATATTATACATACATAAGAAATTATGAAAGAATAAATTAAAAGGGAAAATGTTTATGTGGAAGATTTATGAAGAAAAACTTTGCTATTTTCATAACTTCCTTACTGCCAGAAACAAAACCTGAAATGATATGGAGGGCTTGGAAACCATAGCTCTTCATTTAAGACCCAATTTACATCATCACCATCATTTATACCCATGGCCTGTTATGCAGGCAGGAGGGATGAAACTCAGGCAAAAATCAGTTGTTAGATTTCCTTTATCCTAAGAAGATAGAAGCCTCATAGGCAGGTGCTAGGAGAAAAGACCTTGAAATACTCATGTTAAACATCAGAAGAGGTGGCAGGGTAGTCATACAGGGCTCATTAGGGTTGTTCCAGGAGTTACATAGCAGGCTGTTTTTGTCTGTTTTCTCAGGTTTATATTGGCCATACTCTTTCCACTTATGTATGCTAACATTATATATTAGTTCATATAATATATAATATATTATTATAATGAGTCACCAACTATGCCAACCCCATTTGTTCTATATCAGTTCAAAGAGTAATTAGAAAGACTGTCCTAGAAACAGCAGGTAGAATGCTATATTTAAATAGAACATTCTCTTTTGCCCTCAGTATGGGGGTCACATTACTGATGGGAAGGATATGTACAAACATAATAATTCTGCACTTTATAAAATACATATAATACAAAACTTCATCCAGTCATATATCAAATAACAATGCCATATTACATATATTACAGTGGTGAATACAATCAAACTGTCTAGCAATACTACAGTGTGTGTGTGTGTATGTGTGTGTATGTGAGAGAGAGAAAGAGAGAGAGAGAGAGAGAGAGAGAGAGAGAGAGAGAGAGAGAGAATGTATATTGGTTATTGGTATGTCTCTCTGTATAGTAATTCTTTGATATTAAATTGGTTTATAATATAAATCCCTAGTATAAAAAATTAATATATGCTCAATCTCTCATTTAAGATTGCACAGGATGAAAATTCTTCTGCATATAAATCATCTTTATATAACCTATGTTATTCAGAAACTTATTACATTTTTTTATTTATATTTATATTTTTTATTTATATTTATATTACATTTATATTTATTGCAAATATCAAGCCAGCAAAGGCCAAGAAACTGCTCCCTTTTAGAAAATCAATGTGACATCAGGAAAATATCAGGATTTACAAATGAGTACAAGTCACTAAATAACTTGACCTGTTTTTCCATTGTGTAAGACTCTTTCCCAAGAAAACAAATGCTACACCTATTTTGTAAAGATTGAAGCTTTGCTACAGACCCTCGCTCCATGGCTTGCCTTAATAACGTGTTTTTCCTAAAAGAGAATCTGTCTTCACACATCTCTCAAACCAAGCTATCTATGCTCCCCAAAACATGACAGCATTTTAAGAAATTGTGGAAAGAAAATTTTATAAATATTTATTAAATAAAATTTGGTTTTTTCTTATTTGTTTCTATTTAGCATGATGTTACTTGAATCTGAAAGTACTGAACTCATACCTATGAAGGATCTGTATAGGGAACAGATGCAAAATACATAATAGAAGACAAAGATTCTACATGAAGTTCTCTAGGAGAGACCTACCAGAAAATTACAATTGACTCCATCAGGAAGAAAGTTGGGGATGCAGCAAAATGTCATGTACAATGAATATAAAAACTGATCAATGGTCCTAAGCAGAGTGCTGGTCAGGGGCAAGCAAGCCAGTTTAGTTGGGAATGTCTCTCAAAACACTTCCAAGAAATTAGAGACATCTCATAGTATATTTCTGGAATATGGTATAATTAGTTTTACTCTTATGCTCAAACATACTTATGTTATGCTTGCTTAATATTTCTGTGGAATCCATGATAAAGTGAAAAAATTTAAACCCACTTCAACATTAAAAATTTTTTTGAAGCTGATTTTGCTGCTCAGTTACCAAGAATTTTTGACACCTAGAACACCTGATCTGCAATGCAGAGGAAGCCCTAGTCCTTTGTTTATCTCTGGAGATCAACTTACCTTCATGGCAACTCATAGAAGATTTAACCCAGCAAAGAATTAAGTTTTGTAGATATATTTATAAAGAATGCAAAGGTGGAATAAATAAGTGACAGAAACCCATGACTCCTGGGTTTTTTTTTTTTTGTTTTTTTTTTTTTTTTTTTTTTTTTTTTTTTTATAAAAGGAAAATAAAATATTTGTTAGACTCAGCAGCTCTAAAAATGCCAGCCCTCAAAATCCATGGCCATTTCTCCTCATGTTCTAACTAGTGTTTCACAGGGATGAAAGAAAACTTCAAAGCAACCTAAATTTGAAATAAATTTGTTAAACCCCATTCTTTCTGCAGAGAGATAAAAGTACATAAATCCTTGACTTGGCTGATGCTATAGTGAATTGTCCTGCCATGATACATTTACAAAGACAAAATATTAACCCAAGTTAATCTGATTCACTAAAAAAAATAAATAAACAATAGAAGGATAAAGGAAGGAAAGAAGAAAGGGAGGAAGAGGAAGCTAAGCACTTCACTTGGATATGTATGAGCAACAGAATTTAAACATCTCCATTTCTTTCTTAAACAAAATGCACAAATGCTTATCCTAACAGGAGAACAGCTGGTGCATTTAACACTATAATGTAAACATCTGTTCATGTTCATGAATTGAAAGAAGCATATCAAATGTTCATGTTTGAAAATTTCAGATAGGTTTCAAATAGTTTGTTCTGGTAGGTGAAAAGTAAATACTCAAATCCAGGAGAACAGAAAGTAAGGAAATCCTACCCCAGTGCCTCCACATGCGCAATGCTTTCCCACCTCAACTGATCTTCATACTATTTCCATATTTGGCAAGCATCTTTTTTTTCATTTTTTATTAGATATTTTATTTACACTTCAGATGCCATTCCCTTTCCCTATTCCCCCCACTTAGAAAACCCCTATCCCATGCCCCCTTTTCCTTTTTGCACTTATACATTTTTTAAAAATGTTAATCATAGGCTTTATAAGTTTGGTATTGCTCAATCAGAGATGTAACCCACTACCCAACCTAGATATATCAACTATCTTTGACTGGTGGAGATACATGAACATCTGCCTCCCTGTCTCCCCCCTCTTTCTCTTTCTCATCACCTAGCTTCTCCTCTCCTTGAGAGAAAAGATTTGAGTGGATGGTTTTTAGCTGACATTCATTCTAAAGCCAAGGAAAAAGCCAGGTTCAGAACTAAGTGTTTTAGTTAGGATAGATGACAGAGGTTCTGGTTAGTCAACAAAATGATGGACTGGGTATTAGGACTATCTTGTACCTCACTGACACAAATTGGCATAATTATGCTCTAATTGTATTTTGAGAGAAAAGTCTCATTTTAACAGAAAGGGTGATAAGTAGGAGGAACTAAGATGGAAGGAGTACTGAGAGGAAGAGAAGGAGTAAGGAAAGGAGGAGAAGAAGGAGAGGAGAAGCTAGGTGGTTTGGCAAGCATCTTAATTTGAACTGCACCTTGCTATAAGCTGCTTCTATATGAGAGAAATTCTCTTTTCCTAGCGCTGTGCAAAATTAATACATGGAAAACTCAGACAGTGTTTGACAGGAAATTCTCCAGTTCATGGACCTCCCAGTTCAACCTACAGCCTATATAAGTCAAAAAAAATCCCTGTTCAGGAACTAAACAATCTCTCTCTCTCTCTCTCTCTCTCTCTCTCTCTCTCTCTCTCTCTCTCTCTCTCTCTGTTGTTTCTCTCCTCTCTCCAGTGCTTTCTGTGATATAACTCTAATAACTCCTAATCAAGCTTTTCTTTAGGAGAAGGTAGTAATCTGTCTAATTTTCTTTCTGTAGAACCTGCAACCTCTTTATGTATGATGTGTATATGTGTTACTTAATTCTAAAGAGTAGATCTCTCTATTTTCTATAATTTAAGTGAATCTGGATGAGAATCTGTTAAACTAACAGCAAGATACAAAAAGATACTGCCTCTCACTATGTATGTGTATGTGTGGGGGGAGATCTGTTTGTGTTAGGTCAATTTAGAGAACAAAATCTTTAACAACCTAGGACTTGAGTTAGGATAGGTTACATACACAACCATTTTTTCAATGCATTTGGCTACCTAGCAACCCCACTTTGGCATTTATATAAGTAAAATCAGATACATTGTGGGAAAAAAAGTATATCTAGTAGAAAATCACTTAGAGATTACAGAAACTCTGCCTGTAAATCAAAACAAGAGATAAATCTGTACTATGGAATCTTAGAAACTATGTATCTTAGAAACTAAACTTCTCCTTCTCCAAGTCCTCAGAAAGGAGAGCTTCAGACAGTCTTTTCCGCCTTTAAGTTTTATAAATGAATAATCCCTTTGCCTTCCTGTAGCATGTAGGATATTTACTGTCATTTTGTTTGTGAAAATATTTCCCTTGTTACAGTATAATCTCTGTGTGTATTTCTGATTTCCTGATTCCCTGAATAGACACCAAGGACCTAGAAACACCCAGTTCAGATAGTGACCTCTGGGAATGTGTGACTACACACACAACGCAAATGTTGCACATAGGTGTGTAAGTGTGGGCATATATCAACCTTGTCATTACATTGTTCCTATGGAAGACATCAACCATGACAGGCTTTTAATGGACAGATATGATCGGGAGAATTTACTTGAGATTTTAGACAATTCACTTAATATCAAGTGACTCCTAATTACAGTTGGATATATAATGTCTCTGTGTTTGAATAGATTTGATCAAAACTTCAAATATCTAGTGTCTTGCTTATCTACTGCTATGAAATGAGTTAGCCAAAGGCAATTGCAGAAGTAGAATACAGTTTTGTTTTTCCTCACAACTTTATAGTATCCACTGGATTTTGCTGAATGGTACTTTTTGTTAATGTACTAAAAGCTTTTTAATTGTTAAATGTCAGATAACCATGGGATTAGAAGTTCTGAGGTAACTGCATCCCACATCTGATGTGGTGAAATGGTGATCGGGTTAACACATGTGTAACACAGGGAAAACTATTCAACTTACTTCTCTAGTTTCAATCTTTTCCTGGTTCTCTCTTTTGCAGAGGCTCATAGTTCAAGAATATTGACCATCTCACTAAATCTCACTCTTCCACTAAATGTTTTTCTACCACTTAATTTCCTCAAAACTAATTTGCTTCTAGCTTTCCAGTATTTCTCTCTGTCTATCTCTGTCTCTCTCTGTCTCTGTGTCTGTCTCTGTCTCTCTCTGTGTGTGTGTGTGTATTTGTGTGTGTCTGCCTGTCTGTCTGTATGTGTATGTTCATGTGTGTGCATATGCCAATACCTGTGATGTGTGTTAAGACAGAGGGCAATCACAAGCATTATACCTCAAATGCCAATTGTAGGGAGAGTTTCCCTAATTGATTCCTTAATTGATTGGCTAAATAATGATAGCAGAAGCTAATCCTTGGGCAAAAGAGAAGGTGAGATTTTTGGGCAGGACAGGAAAAGGAGGAACTAGAGGACTGGGGGGTTAAACGAGGCTGAACATGAAAAAGAAATTGCAAACATGTAGGTTTCGTGTGGTACCAATAGTTTGTGGCCTTCAAGGGCAACTTCAGAGGCCAATGAGAATGGGGCAGAATATTCTTTGGGCAGCTTTCGAGTTATCTGGTCAGTTTTAAAATATAAAAGTCTCTAGTTTTCCTTTCACGTAGCTAAAGGGAACTGTAGGACAGGGTGGTAGTTGGCAGTCGGCAGGGTTAGCCTTGGAAATAGCTAATAAGTGGAGTGAGAGCAATGGCTCAGGGTCTTTGCAAAAGAGACAGCACTGAGTTGCTAAGAAGGGCCAGGCAGAAGAGTGGGAGGCAGGAGAGAGAGAGAGAGAGAGAGAGAGAGAGAGAGAGAGAGAGAGAGAGAGAGAGAGAGAGAGAGTCTTGTCTTGCAACATAGAAGCAGCATGATCTTGAAATTAGATCATGAGGCATCATGGCACCATGCAAAGAGACCAGGCCAGGGGAAGAGTGCATTTCTAAATTTACATGCAATACCAATGAACTTCTTTTTTTCTTAAGACAGGGTTGTCCATTGCATTGAATGTCAACAAGTAAACTAGGTTATCTGGGCAGAACGCCCCATGAATCCCCATCTCTGTATCTCCAGCACTGGAATTATATTTGTGTACCAGTAACACATGCTTTAAAAAAAAACATTGATTCTGAGGATCAAATATAGGATTTCATTCTTGCAAGTCAAACACTTTGTTTACTAAATCATCTTCAGAGGCCAGCCATCAACTTGCCCATGAAAACACATTCCTTATCTATTCTTTCCATATGCATAAACAATCTAGCTTCAGAAAATTGTTAGTCTATAAATAAAGATATGCCTGAATCTGAGGCCTAAAGAAACTCATAGAGACTTGCAATCATCTTAAAATAGAAAATGTATTTTAAAACGTCTATTCTGCCACAATCTCATCATTAACACAGTATATTAAACAGGGTCCATTGTTAATATTCATTACTGTGTGACTGACAGGGTGTTATTGTTGCCCAGCATCAAGAGAAAGAATGAGACTACTTATCATTTAGTCCATAAAGTACATTTCTACTAATATCCACTATGTTTCTGGGGCTGGAATTAAAAAATCTTGTAGACTGGGCTCTATGTTTAATATCTATGTACCTTTCTCCATGTGGATGCACCTAGCTAGGGCATTCCAAAATTAATCCAATGATGAGCAAAAAAAAAAAAAAAAATGAACTGAATTACCTTCCTATTTCAGAAAGTAGTAAAGGCCAGCAGTATCTATGGAAAGAATTAAGAGAGAAAAGTGTACAGTGTGATAAACCAAGATTATAAGCCCCAGTTCCATATTATACTATATCATACAGCTTCAAAAACAGCTGTCAGAGCAGTGGCAGTGGAGATCAACCTGAGTTTAGAGTGCTGCAGAGGGACGAGCTAGAGATATGACGCCAGCACTTTGGAGGAGGCCAGAAGATCTTGTGTGGATCCCAGACATTGAAATAAGAAGCTGTTACATTGAAGTTGGAGATGCCAGAACCATGGTCTCTGCTGTGGAAAGCTGCTAACAACGAGTAGAATAAGCCTAGGAGAAAGAAGTTTGTTGCAGTCAACAAAAAAGGAAAAGGAGTTGGAGATATGAAGACTGCTTTGACACCAGCCATGGAGATTCAGAGTTTGCCCAGCTGTTTTCCCGCCTTGCTTTGGGGATTACAGTTAAGTCATTGGATGAATCTCAGAAGAGACTTTTAATTTTGGACCTTTAACTTTTTTGAGACTGCTATAGACTATAGGGAGTTTTGAAGTACACATGTACATAGTCACACATATACATATATACACACTTGTACAAGGTCCTAAAAATGAATCAGGAACTTAAAACATTATTGCATGAGGCTTTTGACATTATATTGCTTAGAACCTCAGTATTTTATCTGAGGGGCTTCTCACTGTTGCTCATAGAAAACACACACACACACACACACACACACACACACACACACACACACACTATTCAAAAAAGGCATTAACCATAAAGACAATGTCGAAAAGAAAGACCACATAGGTAATAAATTGCATTCAATTTTTGAAAAATTCCAGCTGTAAGCAGTGAAGTTTATGCTACTAAAAATCCAGGCCTTAGTGCTTCAGGTTTGAATATTTGGTGGGAAAATATTTCAGCAACCTGAAGCCCTCACAAAGACCATTTTTAGCATTTATTCAGCATGGCTTCCAAAATAACAGGGAAGTCAAGACTGGAAAATGGAAACAGGCTCCCATTCTAATTTATAGGAAAGATAAGAGGGAGATATGCTCCTGTACTTTGGCAGCTGAAAGTAGAAGTAGAATAAGTGATCCAGGGGAATTTCATCCAGGAGTGCATGGTGTTATGAGCAATTTACATTTGGAAGATCAAAGGGTTTTCAAACTTTAGTAACCAGATTGCAAACAGAGTACTTCAGAGGCTAGCTAGAAAAGAGCTATGGTCCCTGTGGTTGATATGAGGTGTAGATGTGGTAACAAGAGCCCAGAGAAATTTTATTGTTGTATATGTGTTTGTGTGGGGGGATATGTGTGTTTAAGTACAGGTATCCTCACAAGCTAAAGAGAGTCTTAGACCACCCCATGCTGGAGTTACTGCCTGCTGTGAATGGCCTGACATGGATGCTATTCATCAAATTCAGGTCTTCAGTAAAAGCAGCTAATGTTTTCACCACTGAGCTATTTCATCAGCCCTAGAGGAAGACATCTGAAGAGGACCACTATTAATACAGCAGTATCAAGTGATTATTAATGAAGCCCCTAGGGTCAGCAATCTTTGGATCTGAGGCCCTCCTCCTTCTACGAATTAGTTCAGCATCCTGGGGGAAGATATTTAGCTTCTTAAACTTCAGTTTCCCCAAACATAACATATAAACTTTAACAGTTTCTACCCTGCAGGTTTGCACTGGGAATTAAATGACACAATGCATGTAGATCTTCTGACAGGCTTCCTAGGATTCACTTAGAATTATCTGTGATTAGCATTGCTTATCCTGTTTCCTTCTTTATCTTCACACTTAAAAGTCACCCACAAGGTGGAATTGCTTTCATTGCACTTATCGTGAAATTAAGTACCACAAACTTCCTGAGGTCGGCACACACTGACAAATAGTCTATCTGGCTGTCTGCCTCTTGCCTTAACTCAATATGGTCCAGAGCCTTTTGGACAGGAACACTCCTACTTCTGAACCATGTAAGTAGAAAAAAAATAGGGGAAAGCCAGAGCCTTGGCATAATATTTAAAGGCCTGCTAATATTTAAAAACAGCAAGTGCTCAATAAAAAAGCTTTGAATGAGAAATGGTTAGTAGAGGGCTAGGGAATATGTCTCTATAGGTAAGATACTTGCTATGCAAGAATGAAGACATCAGTTCTATAAGAGAATCCATACCTAAAGCTGGGTAATCAGAGTTGACATAGGTGGATCCCTGAGGCTGCTGGCCACTCAGTCTAGACAGTAAACTGAAGGTTTAATCAGAGGCTCTGTCTCAAAATAAAAGCAATTGAAAAGACCCTAAATATAAACCTTTGCCTGCCCCCACACACATATACACACACGTGCAGCCCTACACATATATGAACCCATAAACCACATATACAACAAACAATACCTTTAAATTTAAATGTAAAACAAGTAAATAAGCTCAGAATTTTTTTCCTTACTATATAATTTATTTGTACATAGTCAGTAGCTGAGATGTCTAGCTCTGCCTTCATGTTCAACCTGTATCCCAGTGAATGTGGGTTTAGATAGCACATACTAACATCAGCTTCTTGTTTCTTTGTTTTTTATTGGATATTTTATTTACATTTCAGATGTGATCTCCTTTTCCCATTTCCCTCCCACACAGGAACCCCCAAACCATTCCCCTGCCTCCTGCCTCTATGAGGATATGCGCCCACCCACCCGCCCACTCACACCTCCCCACCCACGAATTCTCCCACACTGGGGCATCCAGCCTTCACTACACTAGACCAAGGACTTTCTTTCCCACCTATGCCCAACAATGCCATACTTAACTACATATAGAGCTGGAGACGTGGATCCATCCCTATGTGCTTCCATCCTGGTGGTTTAGACCCTTATTAGAGCTCTGGTTGGCTGGTATTGTTGCTGCCCCATAAGGACAGCTTCTTCAGTCTTCTCTCTCACTGCTAATTGAGAACCCCATGATAGTTCAATAGTTAGCTGTAAGCACCCACCTCTGCATATGTCAGGCTGAGGCAGACTTCTAAGGAGACAGCTATAACAGGCTCCTGTCAGCATGTACTTCTTGACATCCACATCAGCATCTACCTTTGGAATTGCATATGGGATGGATACCCAGGTGGGACAGTCTCTAGATGACCCCTCATTCAGTTTCTGATACACACTTTGTTTCCATATTTGGTCTTTTGAGTATTTTGTTACTCCTTCTAAGAAAGACTGAAGCACCCACATTGCTGGGCAGTGGTGGCACATGCCTTTAATCCCAGCACTTGGGAGGCAGAGGCAGGTGGATTTCTGAGTTCAAGGCCAGCCTGGCCTACAGAGTGAGTTCCAGGACGGCCAGGGCTAACAGAGAAACCCTGTCTCGAAAAACCAAAAAAAAAAAAAAAAAAAAAAAAAAAAAAAAGAAGTACCCACACTTTTGTCTTCCTTCTTAATGAGCTTCGTGTGGTTAGTGAGTTGTATCTTGGGTATTGGGAGCTTTTGGCCTAATATCCACTTATCAGTGAGTGCATCCCATGTGTGTTCTTTGGTGACTGGGTTACCTCACTTAGAATGATACTTTTTAGCTACTTCTATTTGCCTAAGAATTTCATAAATTCATTGTTTATAATAGCTGAGTAATACTCCATTGTGTAAATGTATGACAATTTCTATATCCATTCCTTTGTTGAAGAACATCTGAGTTGTTTCCAGCTTCAGGCTATTATAAATAAGGCTGCAATGAACATAGTGGAGCATATGTCCTTTTTATGTGTTGGAGCATCTTTTGAGTATATGCCTAGGAGTGATATAGCTGGGTCTTCAGGTAATACTATGTCTAATTTTCTGAGGAACTGCTGGACTGATTTCTACAGTGGTTGCACTAGGTTGCAATCCCATCAACAATGGAGGAGTGTTCCTCTTTCTCTCTATCCTTGCCAGCATCCACTATCACCTGAGTTTTTGATCTTAGCCATTCTGACTGGTGTGAGGTGGAATCTCAGGGTTGTTTTGATTTGCATTTCCATAATGACTAAGGATGCTGAACATTTCTTTAGGTGCGTCTCAGCCATTCAAGTTTCCTCAGTTGAGAATTCTTTGTTTAGCTCTGTACACCAATTTTAATAGGGTTATTTGGTTGTCTGAAGTCTAATTTCTTGAGTTCTTTGTATATATTGGATGTAAGCCCTTTATCAGATGTATGATTGGTAAAGATCTTTTCCCAATCTGTTGGTTGCCTTTTTGTCCTATTGAAAGTGTCCTTTGCCTTACAAAAGCTTATTTTAGGAGGTCCCATTTGTCAATTCTTCATCTTAGCGTATAAGCCATTGGTGTTCTGTTCAGGAATTTTACCCTGTGTCCAGGTATTCAAGGGTCTTCTGCATATTTTCTTCTATTAGCTTCAGTGTATCTGGTTTCATGTGAAAGTCCTTTATCCACTTGGGCTTGAGCTGTGTACAAGGAGATATGAATGGATTGACTTGCATTCTTCTACATGCTGACCTCCAGTTGAACCAGCGCCATTTGTTGCAAATGTTGTCCTTTTTTTCACTAGATGGCTTTAGCTCCTTTGTCAAAGATCAAGTGACCCAAGGTGTGCAGGCTCATTTCTGGGTCTTCAATTTTATTCTATTGATCTTCCTGCCTGTCTCTGTATCAATACAGTTTTATTACTATTGCTCTGTAGTATACCTTGAGGTCAGGGATGGTGATTCACCCAGAAGTTCTTTTACTGTTGAGAATAGTTTTCACTATCTTGGGTTTTTGTTACTACAAATGAATTTGCAAATTACTCTTTCTGTCTCTATGAAAAATTGAGTTGGAATTTTGATGGGAATTATATTGAATCTGCTTTTATCAAGATGGCCATTTTTACTATCTTAATCCTTCCAATTTGTGAGCATGAAAGATCGTTCTATCTTCTGAGATCTTTGATGTCTTTCTTCAGAGACTTGAAGTTCTTGTAATACAGATCATTCACTAGTTTGGTTAGATTCACACCAAAGTATTTTATATTATTTGTGACTATTGTGAAGGGAGTCATTTCCCTAATTTCTTTCTTAGCCTGTTTATCCTTTGAGTAGAGGAAAGCTACTGATTTGTTTGAGTTCATTTTATATCCAGCCATTTTGCTGAAATTGTTTATCAGGTTTAGTTGTCTGGTGGAAGTTTTGGGGTCACTTAAGTATACTATCATATCATGTGCAAACAGTGAAATTTTTACTTCTTCCTTTTCTATTTGTATCCATTTGACTTCATTTTGTTATCTAAATGCTCTGCATAGGACTTCCAGTACTATATTGATTAGGTAGGGAGAGTGTGGGCAGCCTTGTATAGTGCCTGATTTTTGTGGGTTTGCTTCAAGTTTCTCTCCATTAAGTTTGATGTTGGCTACTGGCTTGCTGTATATTGCTTTTACAATGTTTAGGTATGGGCATTGAATTCCTGATCTTTTCAAGACTTTTACCATGAAGGGATGTTGAATTTTGTCAAATGTTTTCTCAGCATCTAGTGAGATGATTATATGGTTTTATTCTTTGAGTTTGTTTATGTAGTGGGTTACATTGAGGATTTCCAATATTGGAGCATCCCTGCATTCCTGGGATAAAGCCTACTTGATCATCATGGACGATTGTTCTGATGGGTTCTTGCATTTGGTTTGTGAGAATTTTGTTGAGTATTTTTGCTAGATATTCATATGAAAGATTAGTTTGAAGTTTTCTTTCTTTATATTGTCTTTGTGTGGTTTACGTATGAGTATAATTGTGGCTACATTGAATGAATTGGGTAGTGTTCTTTCTGTTTCTATTTTGTGGAATAGTTTGAAGAGAATGTGTATTAGGTCTTCCTTGAAGGTCTGATATAATTCTGCACTAAAACCATTTGGTCCTGTGGGTTTTTTTTTGGGAGGGGGGGACTTTTAATGACTGCTTCTATTACTTTAGGGGTTATGGGACTGTTTAGATGGTTTATCTGTTCCTAATGTAATTTTGGTACCTGATATCTGTCTAGAAAATTATCCATTTCATCTAGGTTTTCAAATTTTGTTGCATACAGGCTTTTTTAGTAGGATCTGATGATTTTTTAAATTTCCTTGGTTTCTGTTGTTATGTCTCCCTTTTCAGTTCTGAGTTTGTTAATTTGGATACTGTCTCTGTGCCCTCTGGTTATTCTGGCTAAGAGTTTATCTATCTTGTTGATTTTCTCAAAGAACCAGCTCCTGGTTTTGTTGATATTTTGTATAGTTCTTTCTGTTTCTACTTGGTTGTTTTCAGCCCTGAGTTTGATTATTCCCTGCCGTCTACTCCTCTTGGTATATTTGCTTCTTTTTGTTCTAATGCTTTCAGGTGTGCTGTCAAGTTGTTAGTGTATGCTTTCTCCAGTTTCTTTTTGTAGGCAATTAGAGCTACAAGTTTTCTATTTAGTACTGCTTTCATGGAGTCCCACAAGTTTTGGTATAATGTGTCCTCATTTTCATTAAATTCTAAAAAGTCTTTAATTTCGTTCTTTATTTCTTCCTTGAACAAGTCATCATTGACTAGAGCATTGTTCAGTTTCCACATGTATGTGGGCATTCTATTATTTTTGTCATTATTAAAGACCAGCCTTAGTCCATGGTGGTCTGATAGGGTGCAAGGTATTATTTCATTTTTTTTGTATCTGTTGAGGCCTGTTTTGTGACCAATTATATGGTCTATTTTGGAGAAGGTACCATGAGGTGCTAAGAAAAAGGCATATTCTTTTGTTTTAGGATAAGATGTTCTATATATATATCAGTTAAATCCATTTGGTTCATAACTTTTGTTAGTTTCATTGTGTCTCGATTTAGTTTTTTGTTTCCATGATCTGTCCATTGCTGAGAGTGTGGTGTTGAAATCTCCAACTATTATCATGTGAGGTGTAATGTATGCTTTGAGCTTTAGTAAAGTTTCTTTTATGTATGTGGTGGCCCTTGCATTTGGTGCATAGATATTCAGAATTGCAAGTTCCTCTTGGTACATTTTTCCTTTGATGAGTATAAAGTGTCCTTCCTTATCTTTTTCTGGGTCCTGTTTATATATCTAGTCTGCTAGTCTATGTCTTTTTATTGGAGAATTGAGTTCATTGATATTAAGAGATATTAAGGAAAAATGATTGCTGCTTCCTGTTATTTTTGTTATTAGAGGTGGAATTATGTTTATGTAGCTATCTTCTTTTGGGATTGTTGGAAGATTACTTTCTTTCTTTTTCTAGGTTGTAGTTTCCCTCCTAGTGTTGGAGTTTTCTATCAATTATTCTTTGAAGTGCTGGATTTGTGGGAAGATATTGTGTAAATTTGGTTTTGTCATGGAATATCTTGTTTTCTCCATGAATAGTGATTGAGAGTTTTGCTGGGTATAGTAGTCTGGCCTGGCATTTCTGTTCTCTTAGTGTCTGTATAATATCAGTCCAGGATCTTCTGGCTTTTATAGTTTCTGGTGAGAAGTCTGGTATAATTCTTATAGGTCTGCCTTTATATGTTACTTTACCTTTTCCCCTTACTGCTTTTAGTATTTTTTCTTTGTTTTGTATATTCCTCTATCAACATCATGAGAAGTAATTTTAAATCTGAATCCTGCTTTTCCATTGTGATAGGATGTCCAGGATTTGCTGATAGGAGCACTGGGTTCTGACGGTGACAGGTAACTTTGGTTTTTGTTGCTCCTGTTCTTGCACTTGCCTTTCACCATTTGGTTAACTCTAGTGCTACCTCGACTCACTGTCTCTGACTGGAGCCTGTCTTTTCAGTTATCTTGCTTGTGTCAGAACTCCTCAGAGTCCAGATGTCTTTGTGATCCTGTGATCCTGTGATCCTGTGATCCTGTGATCCTGTGATCCTGGGTGGAAGAACTCCTGGGACTCAGGCTGCCTTCGAAATCCTGAAATCCTGCTGCTCTAAGTTCAATGCCTCTTCTAGGATGGCTCAGGATATGGTGTCTTCAGGGGTGCAGACCAGGTGTCTGTTCCAGCCAAAATGACCAGCTGAAGTGCAGAAGGGGAGTGCTATTTTGGAGGGGTTTGTTTTGGGTGGCTGATGGGTCATGAGTGTCCCAGCCTCCCAGTTGTGGCTCTTGGGCACAGTGTTGTTCAGGAGAGTTCTTTCCTGTTGCTCTGAGTGCAGTGGCTCCTCTAAGATAGCTCAGGATATGATGTCTTAACGGGAGCAACTAGGTGTCTGCCCCAGCCAAAAGGCCACCTTTGTGTTTCGGTTTGAATGACCACAGTCTTTTTTTTTCCAATCCATTTTTTTTTTTTTTTAATTCTTAAAGACCACAATCTTTCTCAAAGACTGATAGTTCCTGTCATTGCAGGGAACTTTGGCTTTCTCCCTTCACTCTGGCTTCTTCCCCAATCCAGACTCAACCCATAGCAGTGTGTCTAATGAACTGTTTCTCTTTACTAATTTACCTATTAATTTTGTGAATGGTCTTTTTCATGGATGATAAACCTTAGCTTTGGAAACACGATGTTCTTAGTACAACCTGTCTTCAAAGACACCTATGCCTTATTTAGTAGAAAAATAAAAAATGAATAGTCTGGAATGGCTGTTTACAATGTGCTCTCACCACAGTATATCACATAGATTAAATGATGGTTCAGTCAACAAAGCTACACTACTAGTAATCTGTGAAGAGTATCTGCCTAAAACTTTTTAGGACTAACTAAAATTTCTTTATTTCCATTTTTTGTTGTGAAAAAAGAATAGTTATTCAAATATTGATAACTAAGCTTCAGTGGGAAGCTGAACTGAAGATAATATAACAAAAGCAGAGTGATTAAGGGGCAAGGAAATAAACCTCAATGTCATTGAGGGGAAGTGCTTCATAGGATTCATACGTGCTCTGTAAGCATAAGAACCAGAGGTCAGACCTTGTCTCCTATGTGATTTGTGCAGCTGTGATGGCCTACCTTTAATGCCACGGTGCCAGACAAAGAGACAGGGATCATCACTGTAAACTGTCGAGTTAGACTAGCTGAATTGGCAAGCTTTGGTTTCAAGTGGGAGACTGCCTCAGTATATTTGAGGAAATTGAGGGAGGAAAACACCCGATGACATTCTCTGACCAGTAATTGCATGGTACATGCAGATGAGAGAAAGAGCCTTTCCTTGCAGGTATGAGAGTCTTACTTTCATCCCAGATATAAACCTCCACACCAATGTACACTTGATCTTTGACAAAGAAACCAAAACCAGACAGTGGAGGGAAAATGGCATCTTCAAGAAATGGTGCTTGTCTAACTGATAGTCTGCATGGAACAGAATGCATATTGATTCATATCCATCATCTTGTATCAAGCTCAAGTTCAAGAGGATCAAGGACCTCCACATAAAACCAGATACACTGAATCAAATAAAATAGAAGGTGGAAAATAACCTCAAACACATTGTCACAGGGGAAATTTTCCTGAACAGAACTCCAATGGTTCAGGCTCTAAGATCAACAATTGATAAATGAGACTTTATGAAACTAAATATTTTCTGTAAGGCAAAGGATACTGTCAATAGGACAAAATGGCAACCTAGAGATTGGAAAAATATCTTTACCAACCCTTCATCCCAAAGAGGACTAATATCCAAAATGTACAAAGAATTCAAGAAGTTAGACTCCAAAAATCTTTTATAACCCAACTAAAGAATGGGGTACAGAGCCAAACAGAATTCTCCATATAAGAATCTCAAATGGCTGAGAAACACTTAAAGAAATATTCAACATCCTTAGTCCTCAGGGAAATGCAAATCAAAACAACCCTGAGATTCTAACTTACACCAATCAGAATGCATAAGATCAAAACCTCAAGTGACATTACATGCTGGCTAGGATGTGGAGAAAATAGAACACTCCTCTATTGCTGGTGGGAATATCAGCTGGTGATTCATCTGGTGATTCCTCAGAAAATTGGAAATGGTTCTTCCTGAAGACCCAGCTATACCACTCATAGTACTATACCCAAAAGATGTTCCACTATACCACAAGGGTGTGTGCTACATGATGTTCATAGCAACATTATTATTGTAATAGGCAGAAGCTGGAAACAACTCATATGCTGTCTCAACCAAAATAATGGATAAAGTAAATGTGGTTCATTTACATAATGGAATAAAATTTAGGTATTAAGAATGAGGAGATCATGAATTTTGCAGTCAAAAGGGTGGAGCTAAAAATATATATCCTGAGTGAGGTAATACAGACCCAAAAGGACATGCATGGTATGTAGTCACTGATAAGTGGATAGTAGCCAAAATGTTCAGAATACCTATGAAATAAATCATAGACAGTAGGAAACTTATCAAGAACGGGGGCCCAAGTGTGGGTACCACAGACCCACTTAGAAGGAGGCAGAAGGAGGAGGGGAATGGCATGACAGGGTGTGGAGAGGAAAAAAAAAAAAGGAAAGAATCAGGTGTTACAGGAGACAGGAGAGAAGCCTAGAGGGCCTGAAGAATGAATCAAAATATGCAGCAATTGTAGGTGGGGGTTGGAGGAGAAAACTGAAAAATCCTGGAGACCTGAAATGTGAGAAGCTACCAGGACTCAATAGCGACACTGGCCACAATGCCCAAAGTGGGGGAGATGGAGCCTTCAGTAGATAGAAATGGTCCCATTTGAGGCAGGGGACCACCCACCCATCTTCAAAATTTTTAACCCAAAATTCTTCATCTCCAAAGAAAATGCAGGGACAAAAATGAAGCAGAGACTAAAAGAAAAAAACACCTAGTGACCAGCTCAATTTGGAATCCCTCTCATTCATGCACACAAAACCCTAAACACTATTGCTGAGGCCATGCTGTGCTTGCAGATTGGAACATGGCCTGGATGTCTTCTGGGAAGCTCTACCAGCAGCTGATTGAGAAAAATGCAGATACTTACAGCCAATCATTGGATTGAGGTCTGGGATCCATATGGAGGAGTTGAGAGAAGGACTGAAGGAAATGAGAGGGATTGCAACTCCATAAGAAGAACAATAGTGTCGACCGACCCAGATACCTCAGAGCTCCCAGAGACTAGGATAAAAACCAGGAGCAAACATGAGCTGGTCTGAGATCCTTAGCACATGTGTAGGAAGGACTGCCTTGTCCAGCCTCAGTGGGAAAGGCCGCTCTTAATCCTGTGGAATCTTGATGTACCAGGGGTTAAAAATGCTAGTAGAGGTGAAGAGGGGTATGAGGGCGGGTGGCAGAGCATTCTCTTCAGAAGGGAATGAGGGACTGGCAGATGGGAGACCAGGGAAGTAGGCAACTTTTGGAATGTAAATAAGTAAGACAACTTAATACAAAAATCAAGATCAATGCACTAATCAAGTAGCCTGAAGTATAAGCATGTACAGTGTGCATAAAAGGAACATACTACCCCCAGGGACTGGTAACTGGTAGTGACACTAGGGCTACACTCTACTTATAGACTTTCCCTAATAACTGAGTCCAACTAGAGTCAATACCTAACATGTTCTTCTTACCTTCTGAAAATAGTTGGTTTCATCTCAGTAAAATATTCTCTCCATATCAAATATGGTTACAAACAAGCACAAGGTCTCCAGTGCCATTACTCTTTGCAACAACAAATCCAGTGTGAACTATCTTAGAGTGTTGCACTTGATCCTGTTCCCTGCTGCTATTCATATGTAAGTAATTCAGGAAATGTTCTGAGTGACTGAACACAGTTTTACATTAAGTGTGTAAATAATCTCTACTGTTTTTTTTTTCCCAAAACCATTACTTGCTGCCTGTTAAGAAAGAACAATTCATTAGAAGCTCTGACAGTAACTGCTGAATTGCAGAATTGAGACAGAAAATTAAGGTCATATGTGGGACTGTAAGCCATTAGGAACTTAATTCTGTGCTCACATAAGGAAGAAGGGCTATCATGCGGATTGCCTCAGACCCACCCAAGGCTATAGGAAACCTGTTAAGAAACAAAATCAACTATTGAAGATGGCCTCAAATGTTCCACTTATTCAAAAAGTCTCTACTCTTTAGGTTAGGTTTCAAACCTATGACAAATGGCTGAGGTGTTTATTTAATATATCAAATTGAACCTTGTCTTCAGGTTCTCTCTGCCATTTCTCAGTTACTACCTGTCACAGAAATCTCCTTTCTGGCATACCCAGCTCTGTACCATGAACTCTCTAGCCCAGGGGGATGGACTTCTTTTCCCTATATAAACAACCCAAGAATTGATTTTGGTTAACTGTTCTCTTTATATCTCCTGGCTGCTGAACCTGGTTCCTCTCTCTGCCCATGGCATACCTCAATCTGATCATTGCTACTTGGCACTCTCCTGGAGATTCCTGCCTCTGGCTGTGCTCTACCACATATGTATAATAAACATTCTCCTCCATTATACCTATATGCAGTCAGGTGCTTTCCTTTTTCTTCTAGTAATAAGAAGGCTTTGGACATGAAAATGTAGTTATGAAGACTGTATAACTGACCTAGGCCAATTCCCAGCCAATGTATTGTACATTATACCTTCCTAGTCATTTGTAAGAAATCCATATTTTCACTATTTACACCCCATGATTTGACAGATTCATTCTTGCAGACACAAAGAACCGCATCAAGGTATCACAGGATATTCTCCAGACACCCTGTATCAGAATCACAGCTGAGAAGGTAGTTTAATGGTAGGAGATTTGTGTAGAATTTTTAGGACCTTGAGTTTCCTTTGTACACCCCCCACACACACACACACACATGTAGGTGTGTAGCTTACACTTGGGCGTGGGTCCTTTTGGGCTGAGTTGTGGTTCCCATGTGTCTGCCACCCCAGGCAGCTGGAACTGAGACTCAGAGGGCAGAAACACGGAAATTTGACTGAGTTCACTCCACACAGCACCTGGCAGATGCTGGGCTATGAAAAGCCACCAAATTCCACTCTGGGTATGGGGTCTCCTGGGGGCAGAGATCTTGGGTTGGAGGTCTCTGGGATGAGGCGGCTAACCAGAGACTGGTTGTTCTCAGCCCTTGGGCACGCAGGTGCCATTGGGAGGTCACAGAAGGACTGAGATGGGGGACATATGGGCTGGACTGGCTCACAACTGAAAGGGGCGAGAGAGAAAAGTTCTGGCAATGGTGGCATGGGGCCACACACCCATCTCAAAGTTTTTAACCCAGAAATGTTCCTGTTCAAAGGAAGAACAGGGACAAAAAAAATGGAGCAGAGACAGCAGGAAGGGTCATCTGGGGACTGTGCCATCTGGGGATTCAACCTGTCTGAAGACGCCAAACACAACACTGTTGCCATTGCAAAGAGGCCCTTGCTGACAGGAACCTGGTATGACTGCTCCTTGGGATGTTCAGCCAGCAACTGACCAATGCAGATGTGGATGCTTGGAGCCAACCATCAGACTGAGCTCAAAGACCCTGGTGGGGGACCTGGCAGAAAGACTGGAGGAGCTGAAGGGGACTACAACCCCATAGGAAGAACATTACCTGGCTGGACCACCCATGTTTCCATGAACTAGACCACCATCCAAGAAGTGTACAGGGAGGGATCCATGGCTCCAGAAACATAGATAGCAGAGAATGGCCTTGTCTGACATCACTGGGAGGGGAGGCCCTGGTCCTGTGGAGATTTGATGCCGACAGTGTAGGGGGATGCTGAGGAGGAGGGGTGGGAGAGGGTGGGTGGATGGGGAAGCACCCTCATAGAGGCAAAGTGGAGGGGGAGAGAAAGGTTGTGGGATGGTGGCCTTGTGGAGGGGTAACTGGAAGTGGGATATCATTTGCGATATAAAAGAAGAAAATGATTAATAATAATAATAATAATAATGAAAGTTGAAAGGAATATTGATCTAAAGCAAAGCAAGTCCGTGGTTAGCTGAGAGCATCAGGGAAAGAAAAAATTGAGATGTTTAAATAAGCTCATTAATTTTGTGGTGCTTTGAAACATATAACATTATTAAACCTAAGTATACATAGTTCATATTTGCCAAAAATAAAGAATAAACTTATTTTTATAAGTACACTGGTAGAAATATCAGTTAAGCTGGATAAGGAAAAAGAGAAAAATCTCTAGTCCCGAAATGCTATCATATTACATTCTTAGTCCTCTTTTTGATGTAAGTTAGTGATTAATCTGTTAGTCACACAGATGATAGGTCAGAAACAGTGCTGGTCAAGGAATGGTTTCTGCAGGCTGAAGGAAGTCAGAGGAACATTATAATTAGCTTACATTACTACATTCCATCCTGTCTACAACATAGACATTCCAAATGATAAGCTGCCTTATAGAAGGGTCAGTGGGAGGTATCATTCTTTCAGACATCTTTCATTTATTTGTCCATAATCAAAACTGAAAACATCACAGTGCCAATAGAGGCAGGTGCAGTGGCAAGAGTCTGTGATTCTATTGGCTGTGGAGGCTGAGATGAGGATTGAGTACAGGGCATAAAATAGTGAGCTATCACCCCATTTCAAAAAAAGGGGGAGACCAAAACAAGAGCCAAGTAACTAAAGGAAACTTTTTCTGAAATCCAAGAATGAGGACAAGCCACAGTTATTCTATCTCTAAAACAACAAACCATGGTCAAGTTGTAGCAACTGGCTGCTTCAGAATGAAAGTAATTAGCCTAAGGTGCAATTGCTGTATTCTACCCCACGTCAGTTGTTCAATCTCCATTTAGTCAGAAACTAGCAGACTTACAGCCAATGGAAACTTCCTGGGCCTGGGTGCTTCCTTCAAAGTAGTATCATGAAAGTACTATTGACATTTTGTCTAAAGTCATATTTCCATTGGCAAATCTCTATTCACATAGTATGAGGGCAATTTAATTTCACTTAGGGTTCAGTAGAGTTGGAAACCTAGAAGGGTTGACTCTAGGGTTTTATTAAAACAATAGCAAACTCCTGGAAGTCACTCAGCTACTGAAAGTTGTGATTTCAATTTTAGCAAACTAGAACTTGCCAAGGAATTCAATACAAAATCTTACAGAAGTAGACTGCCACAGAGACTGCAAAGCTGCATTGTGCCCCTAGGATTCACAGGTAAGAATGGGAAAAAATTTTGAAAAACAGGGCACCATTTATTCCTCTCTGCATGACCTGCAAGACATGCACAGCTGGAGAGAAAGTTAAAGATGCTTCAGAAGATGTTTTGATGTTCAAAGATAAACATTTTTGAGCATATCACCTTGGGAAAGAGTAATTAAAGAAACCTCACCAAACACTGGCTGCCATGTATGTATCCTTAACCTGATGTAGTTCCTAAGAGCCCAGATTTAGAAATTAAATTGTGTGCATGCCTGTGTGTGTGTGTGTGTGTGTGTGTGTGTGTGTGTGTGTGTGTTTATCAATCAAATAAAACATTTTAACTAGTACAAACTATCAGTGAATGCAAAGGCTACAAGCCACTGGGAATACAGAAAACATAGATTAGCTTAGTTATGTCTGTAGATTACTAAATGATAGCCAGAAATGCAAAACATCAATGAACCAAGAGCTATGAAGACACCCAGTAAGAACAGTTACAATATATTTTTTTTTGATGGGTTGTTGGCAATCAAAATATTTGTGGTGAGACAAATATTTTTGTTTTTGACAGGAATAGAGACTGGGAATGAAAATATCAATAACCTACCTATGAAAGAAAACAGTTGAAGAGGGCTTCTGAGTGTCATTCTTGCTTGAGGTGTATCTAAGGGACACAACATGATAGCAGGGGGAGACACTCCAAATATAGATATGCAGATTAGAGCATTGGGCCTCTACAAACTTACAGTCATCCATGTTCTCCTGGCTGGGTGCTTTTTTGAGTTCTTTCCTCATTCCATTAGCTGGCTACCATTCTTGGTGCTTTTTTGAGTTCTTTCCTCATTCCATTAGCTGGCTACCATTCTTGGGAGAGATTTTACTTTTTATAATATTAGCTCCTGTTTTTACCTCTAATCACGTCCTTGATGAAATTCAGTGCCTTGGGACAGAAAAGCCTGGAGTATAAGCAGTAGTAAAATACAAAATAAAATGAAATAAATAATGAGGTAAGTACCAATGTAATAACAGATTAAGAACTATATTAGAATGTACCTACTGAGCAAAAGAAAAGAAAAGAGAATCAGGTATTGGCCAAAAATATGTAAGAAACAAAAGTAAATGAAATAGAAAAAGCAGATTGCATTCCATCAGTAATTTCATTAACAGTAAGTAATTTAATGAAAGGCAACAAAATGAAAAGAGGGAAGATAATTTCTAAAGATATGAATATATTCTATAGTATCTATATAGTATTCAAAGAAATAAAATGTTGAAAATAATGTTAAAAGATAATAAGTAATAGTTAAGAGAAAACTAGATCAGCTTTACTAAGATTAGAGAATGTACATTTTAAGAAATTGGAACCACTGACAACGGTATATTTTATAATGATAAGATGGGCATATAATCAGAAGGAGATGTAGTCAGTCACTATAAACATAAATATACACGCACACACACACACACCTAACAGTACTCACATAAAATCAGGAAGCAAACACCAAAAAACAGTGCTGGGATACACATGAGACCAACAGTAGTTAGGGAAACCAAGATTAGCCAAAGCAGAGTCTTAACACTACACACCAACTCCACTTAATATTCACAGGACACTACAAATATCAGCTGACAACAGTTTCCCAAATGGTGCATGGAATCATCGTCAGTGTGTAGACATTAGTCATAGTAAGACATAAAATAATTCACATAATTGACCATTTACTTAAACTGAGCAAGAGAAAAGGAGAGAAGGCTAATAGCAGGAAGGAACAGAACACACACTAGTAATGGAGTTAGGGCATTTGAAAAAGTGAAAAAGGGCAGGAGTAGGAATGTCTACCACTTGCTCCTTTTGTTTGTTGTTTTTTGTTTTTTAGTTTTTGTTTTCTGATGTAGTTAAATACCTTGAGAAAAACAGACTAGGGAGAAAGGATTTATTTTTTTCTTACAGTTTCAGAAGGATGGAGTCCATCATGATAAGAGACAGAGAAGATATTGAAACAAGAGCATGAAGACTCCAAGAAACAGTTGATCAAGGCAGGCTCTGAAAACTCAAGCCCAGCCCCCAGTGACCTAATTCGCTCAGGGCCTTGCCTTTTATAGTCCCACAACTTTTTCAAGTACTGCCATCAGCTAAAGGCCAACTGTTCAAACACATGAGCCAATGTGAGATAGTTTACATTCAAACCACCACAATTGATAAGAAGTAGGAGATATTATTTTGGGATGTTAAATTTCCTAAAAATAGACTGTGGTAGTATTTGAACTCTAAGAGTACTAAAACCCCATGCATTAAATATTATAGTGGATAAATATATGGCAATTTGAAACTGCATTAAGAATATTGCTACTGCCATACACTTCAGTCACAATGAATATATTTTGAGATTGTGGATTAAAATATTTGAGTTGAAATATATACATTTTCCTTTCTTGCTGTGTGGCTGTATAAAAATCACTCATTTTTTTAAATACCTTGAATATGGCTGTATAAAGTAAGAAACAATAGTATATGTGAAGATTTATTTATATCATGTCCTTTGCAATTAACCTTGTATTCTAGCACAGAGCACAATTCAATATACTATTCAATATTTCTATTATCTTATAGATATCTTATTATATATGAAAGCAGGCCCAACATATAAAGCATACTTGCAAAATTGTATGTTCCCTCATAAAATATAAATTAAGTAAAATACATAGTAGTTCTGGCTGAACAGAGGGGACTTTATAAAACTCACTGATTCCTTGGTGTTGCTGAAAACAAAACATTACTCACATCTACTAGGAAATGAGACTTCTACTAGGCCTAATCACATATGTAAACACTACCATGAATATATTAAGGAGGCACAACCAATGATGTGTTAGGTTTTAATATGATGAAGCCAGTATAAATCATTCAGAGCCCTAAATTAGGACAGCACTAAGATTATTAATAATAAGCTCAGCATACTTAACGATAATGTGCATTCAAATTTTCTACACAGCTGGGGACATGGCTCAGTGAGTAAAGCTCCTGACATGCAACCACAGAATGAGTTCTGGTCCCCAGAGATTTTATAAAGCCAGGCAAAATAGGGTGTGCTTGTAATAACAGCATTCCAAAAGAGAGGCAGTAGGTGGTAGTAGGTAGTGGTTTCTAAAAGTTCCTGGGCCAGCCAACTGGGCTGGCTTATGAAGTGATTAACAAGAAAAGATCATGCCTCAAAAAAGGCATAAATTGAGGATATACAACCAACTTTGTAATCTGACATCACATGTATCCTGGCATGTGCGTGTATATACGCATGCACATATGCAGAGACACACACACACATACATACCCTCAAACATGCACTCACAAATGCACATACATATGCACACACACACACAGACATAACATGTCTGTGTATATAACACCACATATACATACACATACATATACAGACTTCATTGTACAATTAAATGATCTATGCTAAGCTACCATGGAGATTAAATGAATCATAAAATTTCATTTTGTTGATAGCAGCTCAGGAATGTTTGTTTTTAAATAATCGGGGTTGGGATACTGAGAATGAAATGTAGGGTCTGCTCAGCAAGTGTTTTACTATTGAGCCTTATCACTCAGTTTTCATTGATCCTCACATTAGCTTCATATAGATAAGGAAACTGTGTTTGCAAATGACCTTCATATTGGACCAAAATCACTCAGCTCCTAACCAATACTACAGGATCTTATACCCAAAATTTTTAAGAGAAAAAAATATTTTATGAGACATTTATTTTTAAATTTAGAATATCCTATAAAATTCCAAAAGGGTGCTTCTATAACTATAGTTAGCAAAATGAGAGAATGGGGGCATTCTGAATATTACTTGATAATGAATATGCCATACCAGGAATTATACCAGTGATACAGTAAGAGGTGATGGTAAGAACAGGCAAGAGAAGGCACACAGATATGCTTACAGACACTGTATTAATCAGGGCCTGGTGACAGGCAGAGATGCAGGCTGCCCAGGTGCACTGAAAACCCTCTGCCTCCAGGCTCTGCTGTAGGCAAGGGGAGTGAAACAGGTCATTCACAGGGAGAATTCCTGCAATCACACATAAGCAGTCAAGAAATCATATGAAAGTCAGCGCTGAAAGACAAGTAGAGAAAGGGAGTGTTCTAGAGAGTTGTGAGCCAAGAAATTTTTATTATTTTAAATGAATTAACTGTGAAAGCTTGTTAAGAAGATAATATTTATACAGAAATTTCAAACAAAGAAGGATCAAGACATAGAAAACTATAGCACAGATTTGTATATATAGAAACAAAAATTTAAATGCTCTAAAGTTGATTTCATTTAATATCAAAAGTACAAATAACAAATCAA
Organism: Arvicanthis niloticus; assembly: GCF_011762505.2. Lineage (NCBI taxonomy): Eukaryota > Metazoa > Chordata > Mammalia > Rodentia > Muridae > Arvicanthis > Arvicanthis niloticus. Next base: position 79,566,357 of record NC_047667.1, on the reverse strand, counting down.
ATTAATATGAAAATGAGATTAATCAAATATTTTAAATCAAAGTTAATATTGAGATGAAAACTTATAGAATGAAAAGAATATTTTCAGCCATCATGTATGTGAAGTGTCTAGTAGCTAGTGTAGATTTTGTGTGTGTGTGTGTGTGTGTGTGTGTATTACATTGGAATAAAAGGGCAAATGAGTTTAAAGAAGAAATAAGGTTTGGAGGGACAATTCTCTAAAGAACATGAAACGATCACTGGCAAGCACATGAAAATATCTCATTAAATATTAGAGAAAGCAAATTAAATTAAAAAAGAAATAACATCAAATCCATTAAGCTACTTCCAATAAAATATAAAGATAAGTGTCTGTGAGGACCTAGAAAGATGGGGTGCAACAGAAGACTTCAGGAGCTACTGGCCTTTCTCTTAGTAACTACAAGGAGCCTTTGGAGTCTACTTTTAAGAAGAAAACATATATTGATTTGCATGATGAGAGTAAAGTGAAAGGTTAGAGAGATGTCACAGTGGGTATCATACTTGTTGTTCAAGCATGAGCTCCTAGAACATACATAAAAAGGCAGGTGTGGTACTGACTACTATAACTACAGAAAGAAGAATCCCAAGGTCTCACTGGTCATCCAGATTACTGGAATTGTAAGTTTCAGGTTCAGTTAAGGAGCAATTTAAAAAACAAGACAGAAATTCACTGAGAACAATTTACATTAACCCCCTGTCTTCTGTTGATGCAACTTAATCAGGTGTGCTTGATCACATGTAAACAGGAGGTACACAGGCAGGAAGTAGATCAGAATATATGCTTTACTCTGATTATACCTGGAAAAAATACATAACCTTATGAATATGCCTTTGTAAGTCTCTGCAGAATGTGACTTGTCATTTTCTGAGAAACCTGGAATGGAACTAGCCAGAGTCCATCATTTTTGTCAGTATTTAATTAAAGTTTGCTTTCATCTTTGGCTCAAAATTGTCATAGTTGTTTGAATTTTTCCTGTTGGATTAACAACAGTATCAAAATGGGGAGTGTATCTCCTCTCTCTCTCTCTCTCTCTCTCTCTTTCTCATCTCCTCATACTCTCTCTCTCTCACACACACAGATACACAAACACTCACACTCTCACACACACACAGAATACACTGAATAGTGTTTCATAAAAAAGTAAAGTCTTCAGCCTGAGAAGTGTTTAGAGACATGGTGGGAATAGCTAAATATATGCCTGTTTTGTCACCTCATAAGACAGTAATTTGTGATGTGAAGATGTGAGAAAGAGAAGAATTAAGGACAAATATCTGGAAAGGTGAAGCTTCTATTCACAGAGTAGAGAAAGAATGTTGCATGAACAGCAGCAGTTCAGGAAGATGTCATGGGTTTTGGACTATATAAGACCAAGAGGCGTATAGATATAAGCCTCTTAAAAAGCCTGCTTTAAAAAAAAGGAACATACAGAGATATGTAAATTTGAGAATGCTAGCTTTGCAATAGCAATAGATATTCTAAATAAAACTGAAAGGCATCTCCAGACATGAAGGCCTGAATGTCATACCTAAAATTGATGTCAAGTTAATGTTGTTTAGAGTCAAAAAGGAGACGAATGTCTGGGCATATGTATGAATGAGTTGCTAAATTAGATTAATTGAAGTAGACATACCGAACCTACTTGTGAATGGCACCATTCCATGGGTAGGATCTTGAACAGAAAGTGTAAAGTGAGCTGAGTACCTGCACTTTTGTCTCTTTGATTCTTTATTGTAACTGTCTTAAGCTCCTGCTGCCAGGCCTTCTCAGGAAGGTGAACTGACCCTTCAGTCTGTGAGCAGACATTGCTTCATTCTTTAAGTTGATCCTGTTGAGATTTTAGAGCAGTTACAAGGAAAGCAATTACTAGGTGAAGGTGATGACCATGAACTAGTCCCTAGTGTATCTGCACATTGTTTATGGAAAGAGAAAAGCAAGAACCAAGGACAAAGGCAATGAGAGTTCAGAGAGGGGAAATACAAGCAAACGAGTTATAACATGCAGGTCACAATAAAGCAGTTATTTCAAAATGTGGTAAATGACACGGTTTCTAAGAATGAATAGTAAGATACAATCTTGTAGTGCCTTATTTCCACAACTCGCTTTCTTCCTTCTCTCTTCCCTTGTTTTCTTCCTAAGAATTATTTTATTTTTTAAGCTATTCTTTGTTGATGTGTGTGTGTGTGTGTGTGTGTGTGTGTGTGTGTGTGTGTCTGTCTGTCTGTCTGTCTGTCTGTCTGTCTGTCTGTCTATGTGTGTGCAGGTGTTTCTGCAAGCCAAAGACATCAGATTCTTCTAGAGTTGGCAGTCTAGACAACTTATGACCACCTGATGTGGGTGCTTAGATTCAAATTTGGGTTCTGTGCAAAAACGGTATATGCTCTTAATCGCTGACCATCTCTCTAGCTCCTTTTCCACCAAACTTCTGCTCTCGCCTTTGGGATGTTCAGTTTCTTTATAATAGAGTTTAGGAATGGAAGGTTGAGTACGATTTTATTATAGTTTAAAGCAAACCCAAAACAGGCAAACTACAAAGCTCATCAACTTCCTTAGGGAAAACAATGAAAAGCACACACTCCACCTTATTACTTTCTCTTAATAACTCACTATGATCTGTTTTCTTTGAGGCTCTCAATACCACTGGAATAGATGTAATGCCAAACAATTGCCCTTAAACCTTTCAGTTTGCCACTTAACTCCTCAAATGCTCTAGCATTTGCCACTTCCTTATGAGAGTCACCAGGTGAAAATGCGATGTGAATTTCTTCTCATGCTGGAAATCCTAGGCTGAGGCTTGGGGAGGACCAAGACTGACAGGCTAAAGGCATGTCTAGAATACAAGTTAGTTGACAGGTGTAGAGTTCTAATGGTTATACATAAATAGAAGCAGGACAAGACACACTGAAGCTAGGCAGTATTAAAGGGCCAGAGATTTCTCTGGTCAATAACACTTGTCACTTACATTTAAATTACTCTACTGTAATGACCTGTCAAGTTTAGTATGAAGAAAATGTTCACGTTTTATCATCTGATGAGCAAGATCCATTATATTTTCTATACAGTATAAGTTTCTTGTTAATTTCTTATCCTTTGATCTCTACCCCGAAGGACTCCCTTGATCAGCTAAGCAAACTGTCTCAAGGATACTGTGCTTAGCATCTCTTCCTGGAGGGATGATAAAAAGATAAGCAGAAACAATGACCATTTTTGATCCTGTTTAAATATTGGCACCATTTTAAGTATTAGATTTTCTTTAAATGTTGCTAGAAGACATAATCACAGAAAGAGACTAGACTAGACGTGGAAATGGCTACTGCTTAAAGAATGAAGCCCCTGGGAGTGCTTTCCACGCACTATTAATGTTAATGGGGTAGAACTGCTCCATCTCCTTAATTAGAATCATAACACTTAATCTCTAGGTAAACTGTGTATTCAAGGATGACTGAGAATGAGAAATGAAATTAGCATTGCTCAAGACATGAAAGAATGCATGTACCAAAGACCAGAGGCCACAGTTGTATGGCCAGACATGGCCCTTATTCTTTCCTCCACAGAAATCACAGCAAAGCTCAGTGTGACCCAGGTAGTTAACCTGAAATCACTGAAGCTGAAGAGCAAAGATGTCATCTTTCAACTATGAAAGATATGCTATCTCTAACATACTAGAAACAAGAGTATCCATTTGTAGATGTAAAAATCTGGAATCCCGAGGCCTTGAGGAAGGATGAAGGTGTTCTCTGAGGTAGTACAGCAGCATCAGAAGGAAGGAGGCATCCTTTTACAGGTCTTCATCAGTCTATACCTGTATGTTCTCAGCTTCCCTTATAGTGAAGCATTCTAATCACAACAGCCAAAGCCAGTTATTTCCATTTCTTCAGATTAATCCCCTCCACAGCACAAAGATTTTTAAAGCATTTCATAACATCAGAGGACTTCTCCTAACCATTGAATACTTTTCAAGGTATTTCCCTTCATTTTTTTTCAGATACTACTTTCTTGTAATAAAAAGTATCCACCAGTCCTCTTGACACATTCTGAAGCCTAAGTCATCCTTAATAGCCCAAACTTGCTGTCCCAGCTGGTTTTGTATCAACTTGACACAATTTAGGGTCATTAGAGAGGAAGGAACTCAGTTGAGGAAATGCCTTGAGATTTAGTTGTAAGGCATTTTTTTTTTCTATTAGTGATCAAAGGAGTTACCACTGTAGGTGGTGACATATTGTGCTGGTGTCTTAGAGTCTATAAGAAAGCAGGCTGTATAAGACAGAGAAAATAAACCACTAAACAACACTCACTCATGCCTCTGCATCATCTCCTACCTCCAGTATCCAGCCCTATAGAGTTCCTGTTCCAAATTCCTTTGGTGACGAACAGAGATGTGAAAAAGTTAGCTGAATAAACCCTTTCCTCTCCAGCATTATTTTTGCTCATATTGTTTCATAACAGCCATAGAAATCTTAACTAAGGCAATTACATATTGTTTAAAGCACAATTCTAGAAAAAAATAACTTATACATTTGAATTTGTATGTAGTTTTGAATGTATTTATCATGTATCAATTGGTCTCATCTGGCAGGGGAATTGACCATTTGTCCAGACCATGCTGGAGTAGCCCAACAGTCACTTTCCAGCAATAATTGTCTTTCTGTCTGTCTCTGTCCTCCTCCTCCTCCTCCTCCTCCTCCTCCTCCTCCTCCTCCTCCTCCTCCTCCTCCTCCTCCTCCTCCTCCTCCTCCTCCTCTTCTTCTTCTTCTTCTTCTTCTTCTTCTTCTTCTTCTTCTTCTTCTTTCCCTTCTTTCTCCTCCTCCTCTCCCTCCCCCTGTGTTTGTGTTCATGTGAGTGAGCACAAGACTTCCTTAGCCACTCTGTGGTACAAGAAAAACAAGTGCCAGTCTTTGATCTATCCTTTGCTTGAGACAAGACCCTTTAGCTACTAACCACTGATTGTGCCAGGCTTGTCAGGTCATGAGCCTCCAGGCCAGAGTGAGAGCTTGAGGTCTAGGGTTGCAAGGATTTTATTATGATTGCAGCAAGCCTGGGGAATTCCATATGGGTCTGCAAGTTAATATTTTAAAAACTGCATTTCTGATATAATCTTCAGGAACCAAACATGGGGACAAAACCATCTGGCAAAAAGGATGGCTAAGTTATTTATTCTCTGCAGGATGCCTTAAGTTATTTCTTTGTACATTGATCCTGCTTTTGTAGTGCCTGCCAGTGGGGGTTGGTGATGTCATAGGATGTTTGCTCAGGTTGACTTCATGATTTTCTTCCTGGAATTGGAGTTTAGCCCTGGTCTCCAACAAAATGAAGTCTCTTTAGGAAGTCGGTTAGGCTTCACAAAATGTGCCTCACATGTATACTGAGTGCCAACAAAGGTCAAATGAAGCATCAGATCCCTGAGACTAGAATTACACACAATTCTTAGGCACTATGTCGGTGCTAGGAAATGAAGTGGGGTCTTCTCAAAGACCAACAAGTTTTCTTAACTGTTGTACCACATCTCCACACCCAATAAATATTTTTTTCTAATGTGCACTTTCTGCCAATTACCAAGTTTGGCATCCACCTTGAGAAATAATTTTGCCCATCACTTCCATTGAAGAACTCAACAATTTAGGAAAGAATATACCTTATGAAAGGACATTCATTTGTGGCTATATTATATTTAGGACTCCTACTATTGTCAAGAAAGTTATTTTCACTTCAAACTTACCTTGAGGAAAAATCATTCCATTGTGTGTCTTTGATGCTAAGCTCTGGCCAGTCCAGAGGTCCAGTTGTTGTCATATTTTTGTTATCATATTCGTTCATGTAGCTGATGATGCACACTGCCATTTCAAACAGCTGATCCCATTGTCAGAGTCTCTTGTTTTCCCACATCATAACTTCTTGAACATGAGAAAATGGTATGAAGTTACTCTTTCCAATTATTTCTCCATATTGAAAATTTGTTAAGCTTTACTTAAAATAAAGATATTCAAAATTTGCCAAATGATTCTCTGTCTTCCTTCCTCCATATCTCCCTCTCTTCTTTATTTCTTGCTCTCTTAATTGCTCCAACTCCTCTTTCTCTTCCTGTACTTCCTTCCATTTCTTTATTTGTTCTTCCTTTTCCTACTTAAGACATACTAAAAGTACATGTCTTTCTTCTGAGAATAAAAATGATCTAAAGGAGAAGAGAAACCCAGGGATGAGATTTTTTTAATATATTGTTTTTACTATATCATCCATCTGCTTCTCCTCTCCCTGGCTCCTCTTCCCATTCTTCCATCTGCCCATCCTCGTCTTTCTGTTTCTCCTCATTTGCCCTCTTTTTCCAATGACATATTTCCAGAAGGATTTAGTTTCACCCACATAGTTGCTAACAAATATCTGTAACTCCAGTCTTAGGGATTTGTGGTCTCTTCTGGACTGTGTGAGTATCCAGTATGCATGTGATGCACATTTATTTATGCATACAAAGAAATAAAACACATAATATAAAATAGTTCTATTAAATTCTATCTATTCCAATAGTCTGAGTAGTTCAGTTTCTTCCTTCTTCCCCTTTCTGCTCCCCACTTCCTCCTACTTTTGCCCCCTCCTCCTCTTCATCTGCCTTTTTTCTTCTTCTTTCCTTTCATCTTCCTGTTCTTCTGATGACATTCTTCATCCTCTTTTCTACTCCATCTCTTCTTCCCCTTCCTCATTCTATTCTCTCTCACTTCTCTATTTTTAGATACCACATCGTTCATTGCAAAGTTGATTCTGCAGCTGTTTGTCTATTCCTCTACATTAATTTTAGGATCCTTGGGAACAAATCCTGCTGAATGCACAAGACCTGTAACAGTATCAGCAACTCCATTTCTGGCATTTTCTGTGTGTGTGTTACTAAGGATTTATTTTACATATGTATGTACATAAGGCATATGCAATTATCTTTATATATAATGCACAGGTGCTTTTTTTTTTGGCTTTGTGAAAATATCTCAAGAAAAAGGCATTTTGGTACAGGGACATCATCTCAAACTTTTGTCTCTCTCATTCTTTACGAATGTCTATAACCATAAAGTTCTATTTACTACGATCCTGTCTATTTGGTGTTTACTGTGAAAATGCAATGCTGTATCTTGTTAATGCATATTCATGCACATGCAAACACATTAATATTCATATGTATGTATGCACATACAACTTACTGAATTTAGTTTGGCTGAATTTAGGCAAATAAGAGGTTTGGTCAGCACTGATGGGTTGTTAGTAGGATAGTGATTAATATAGTATTATGTTAGTTTCTCTTGCTGGTTGTTTATTCATATTTGGCTGCAGAAACTCTGGATTCTTCTTGTGATCTCCTTTTGCATTTCAAGATCAAACATTCTTATATACCCTCTTGCAAGCCACTCTTGGATCAGAGAATATCCTGATCTCGGTTTTGGGATGCTGCTAAGAATCTCTGTCCCTTAAGCCCAATGATGCTAAGAAAGCTCAAGGCACTGCCTGTCTTCCAGATTGCTCCTTTGCCCCACCTGAACCCTTTATTCTCACTAGGAAAGCTTTCCTACCCAGTTGCGGTCTGCTTATCCCTAGCATCAATGTGCGATTAAAGAGATTACTTGCTGGGAAGATTCTGTTGCTGCTGCTTCCTCAGATGTCTCATCACTCTTTCACCAGTGACTCTAACTAACCTAAGATCACCTCTACAGCCTGATGAAATGACTGCCTTGTCTTCTACATGTCACAATATCACCCTGCCTAGGGCAATATTCATCTCTTGTCTCCCAAATGGAAGTAAAATATTTCCCCTTCCTAAATCCCTCCTACTGTCATTTTTAATTTTTATATTTCCACATACCCTTGAACCTAAATAAATTTTTACCTGCTTTGACCCCATCTGTGCACAAGCAGTAGAATGAAGTTACATAAGTTTCACCTTAAGATGAAACTAATGTAAATTAAATGTGTTAAAATTATTGTGTGTAAAAAAACATAGTCACATATATATGTACTACACACATATACCTTACTGTGGTGTTTGGCTGAGTTTAGGCAATTGCGAGCTTTTGTCAGTATTTTTGTTTGCTTTGTTTCTTGGGATACTTCCTTGAAAACAAAAGAAAATGCATCTCTTATATAGACCCAACCCCATATTTTGTCAGCCCTTGCAGTTGGTTTATGAGGAAAGTGTGAAGAATTTACAATTTTATACAACAGAACTACTACTCTACAGTAAGCAGAGTGCAATGCACAATTCTGCTGGGAGAGGAAAAGGACAGAAGCTGTACAGAAGAGCAGATAGCAGTCAGTGGGCACATAAAGTATCACAGACTGTGATACACATCATTTATGATTCATTCTCACAAACAATCTGGCTGAGGAGTTTTAAAGAAAGCATGGGAACCATGTCACAGTATACTATTTGCTCTATTTAGATTTTTCACTAGAAAAAATAGGGAGACATTAACAGGTTCACTTTGGTTATAAGAGTAGCAAATCAAAGCTGACCAGGATGAAGAAAAAAACAAAATACCTATAATTGTGAACAGGTCATTAATGAAAAGTCATAGATTTTTGTGCAAGAATGACAGAAAAGGTGGCAAGGCAACACTACCCATATTCAGAAATCCTGAGTGGAACAATACAAATACAGTTTTAGCAAAGATAATTTCCAGGCAGCCTTCTATTAACTGTGCTACTTGGTTATCAGTGGCCACAATTCTGCAGCTCTGTAATGAAAAGGAGCAAGCTGAACAAGGAAAAATAAGAAATGTATAGGTTGAAGAGAAAAGGGGCAACAGTGAGTGTAATGGAGCTAATTCCTGTGCTTAAGGAATTTAGATTGATTCTAAAGGGAGTAAAGGGGGTGGTGATCTCTTGGAAAGACCTCACCAAGCTAATCATCTAACTTTTGAAAAGGAATTAAACAAAAGTTTACAGCCCGGTGTCATGATGCACTTCTTTAATCCCAGCTCTCAGAAGCAGAAGAAAGAAGATTCCAGAGTTCAATGCCAGTCAGGAGTACAGAGCAAGATCCAGGACAGTCATACTTAGGCAACAAAAAATAATGCTGGTGAAAATATATTTGAATAAATGGGGGCTGAGGTTATGATTTAGGACCAGAAAGCAACAAAACTTGGTAGCTTTGGCCACTTGCTCTGGCATTAGAGTAAAGGATGCAAAGAAGTAATGGAGATTATGTTATCTTCCACTGTGATTTAGAAAAGAAATTGAAGGAAAGCCAATGGCAGGGGAATCCTTGCATGCTGTCCAAGTGAGGCCATTTAGTGAAGTTGTGAAGTTGAAGCCTGAATTGTCTTGGAGATCCCAAGATGTTGGAGATGCCAGAGCTATGGGATACCTGCTAAGAAATGCTGCTGAATAGATGTGGAACCAGCCCAAATGAGAGAAATGCTCTGTTTGCAAAGCTGAAACGAGCTGTAGATCTGAAAATCACTTTAATATCATACATGAAGATTTAGAATTTGGAGTTTGTCCAGCTGGTTTTCAGTCTTATTTTGGTACAGTATTTCTTCAGTGTGCATCCTTTTTTCACTTTTGGAATATAAATGAATATTCATTGCTGTAGATGTTGGAAGTATGTGATCTGATTTTCATTTTGATTTTACTGGGGATTACAGCTAAGAGATCACATGAGTCACAGGAGAACCTTTGAACATTAGGCTTTAAACAGCACTGACATTGTGATAGACTTTGGGGGAGCATTGAATTTGAACTAAATTCATTTTGCATTATGATTTGGCTATAAGTCTATGGGGAACAGGGAATAATAGAATGTGATGGTTTGAATAAAAATACCTCCCTTAGCCCCATAGGCAGTGATACTCTTAGGAGGTATGGCCTAGTTGAAGGAAGTGTGTCAATTTGAGTAGGCTCTGATTTTCAGAAGCTCAGTATATCCCTCTTACTGCTGCCTGTAAATACAGATGTAAAATTCTTGGCTCTTGATCTGTGAATGCCTGCATACTGCCAAAGTCCCTATCATGAATATAGTTAGCTACACCTCGGAACTCTAAATCAGCCCTAGTTAAATGTTTTCCTTTACAAGTGTGGCTGTGGTCACAATGTCTCTTCACAGCAATAAAATCCTAAAACATGCTTCCACAATTTTTCTGGCTCCTATTCAGTGTAATTTCCTGAGGCTTGAGAGAATGTTTAAATGGAGACATACCATTGAGAATTGAGTATTCCAAGATTCACTCTCTGCACATTGTACAGTTTTGGGACTTTGTATTAGATCCTGTCTATTGTAGGAGAATTTTTTTTCTGATAATGACTGAGTAGGACACTGAACTGTGGATATAGGAGTCACTCTATTTGCTACATTCCTTTAGCTGAATAGTAGTTATTTGGTTACCCTCTAGTTCCATGACATACTTACCTAATCTCAAGTTCTTGGCCCCCAGGTTGATGTTTGGGATGGGTTCCATCTCATGGAGTGAACCTTAAATTCAATAGATGATAGTTGGTTACTTTTACAATATTTATGCCACCATTGCATCAGTATCTCATGTAGGCACATCACCATTGTAAATTTAAGGTTTGTAGCTGGGTTGGTGTTTACCTTACTCCTCTGGTAGCATTCAATGTACCTTTGACTACCACAAACTCTAATTAATACAGGTAGAGGCCCTATGTAGGTACCAGATCAACTTTTCTACATTCATTGAGATATATAGCTGCTGGCTTCAGCAAAGAGGCCATAATATAAGTTTATATAAACCAAAAAAGAAGTATTGGCAACAGCCTGAGTAGTTTCCGAGTTTCTATCTGGCCCCTTTAACCAACAACTCAATGGATGTAACCTATTCTTGGCATTGTAGTTTTACATGGTGATAAGTATCTGCTTGGAGTATTGTCTCCCTCATTATTTAATGATTCTTTTAGGCTTCTTTCATAAATGTCTATACTTTAAGATGCTTCTACTGTAGTAAACTTCCATATGATCCCTGAAATGTCCCTTACTGTTAGCATCCCTTCTCCATATTTCCCTTATTCTCCCTCTAAAGTTGTAATGGTTGATTATGACTATCAATTTTATTTGATGATAAAATGCAAAGAGCATTAGTGAGGTATTTCTATGTGTGCACGTGAGGGAATCTCCAGATAGAATTAAATGAGTGGTGAAGATTCCCTCGTTATATGCTCAACACTATCATACGAACTGGAGTCTTAGAATAAATGAAAGAGACAAGGGAGACAACATAGGAGTGCTGGCATTCTCCCTGTTCTGTTTTTAGTTCTGTAAATAGGTTAGTAAGTAGCCATATGCTCCATCCCACTGCTATTTTTCCTGCTTTATTATCTCAAACCACAAGCCTTCTGTCATTTAATTACTTCTGGTAATTGTGTTCAGCTGCAGAGTGTTCATCTTCAGAGACAAGAGTAACTAACATCTTAAGAAATATTTTTCTTGCATTTATTATTAGTAGTAATGATTAATTATTTTATAGTGCTTGGGATTGGACCAAGGGCCACATACAGGTTATGCAAATGTTCTACCACAAAGCTGCACATGTTTCTCTATTTTTCTAAATTCTCTTGACAGCAGCAGATCCAAAGTTTTCTTGCTCAATCATTATTACTATACAGAAATTGTTTTCTGAGGAGGTAGGGTGCATGAATGAAGCAAAAGCATTACTTAAGACATAAATACATAGATCATTGTCCGAAATGTTTCAAAAAATAAGGGTTTTAAGGCTTTGTTTCACTGATAGTTTGACTTCTTTATTTTGACAAGAAGGTAATAAAGTCTGATATACAGTGCAACTCAGACTGTTTGGTTAGTGTAGACCTGAGAGCCATGGTAGAAAAGAGACTTGAGGAACATGTCCTATAAACCCTAGTGATAATAGAAAGAAACCTGAGACCCATAAAATATAAGTAACTTGTTAAAGATCACAAAGACTCAATGACAGAGTCTTATAGTCCAGCAGTTTTAAGTGGCTGTCTGCCTGTGAGCATCCTGACTGAAGGCTGGACCAAGTTGCTTAATCACTGCTCTATTCTCTTTCACACACATGAGAAAACTGATGCTTATCAGTGAGGAAGGAATGTTCCACTTATTCAACAACTACTCAGTAAGTTTCTTTCCTATCCAAGTACACTTCTAGGCATTTGAGAGTCAAAAAAATGAGATAACACAAATAACCTTTATTTGTATCTCATTTCTATTAGTCAAGGCAAAACAGAATATCAATAAATGGGAGGAAAAAGTCTGTAGTGATATCTATACAGACTATAAACCTTGGATAAAGCAGTAAAGAATAATGGAATAGAATTTTAATTTATATATAAAATTCAAGGTGAGGGCTATATAACAAAAGATACCCAAGCACAGAAATAAAAGTTGAACTTGTTAGAAAGGTTAACTTACAGCTCTGGTGAAATGAATGGACTAATCTTAGTAAGAGAAAGTGACAGAAGTGGGGCAATGCAGAGTGGATTGTGGGAGAATAGAACAATGCAGTTTTCTTCGGTCAGAGTTCTGCAGCCCATATAGAAAGCATCAATGTATTACTTTCAGGAGAGTGGGAAAGATATAAAACCCAGTTTCACAATATAATTTTGAAAATAGTATTTGTCTGCAAATGTGGAAGTGGGATAGAGCTTGTTACAGAAAGACTGTAAGTATACTGTACCAGACCGCTGTTGGGAGATTGGAGCGCTGCAAGGCACATTGCTCAGTGGAATTGAAAAACTCTGAGTCTGAGCATACATTGACATACACAATGAGGAATGGAAATAAAGAAAATGTTCTAGGTTTTGAACTGAAATTAAGCAAATGAGGGTGCCATCTACTCATATAACATCTGTAGCTACATTAATGAATTTAGATGGCTAATTAGAGTCAGAAGGGAACCTGTATTTATTTCAACAATACTTCTAGAAATAGATGAACCATATTTATAAGTAAAGTATAGTTGGACTGTATGCCATTAAGCTAAGAGGAGTTAAGCTCCAAAGCTTAATTCTCTCATAGAGACTGATAGGGGTCCTGTGACTCTCTGTTGGTTGTTAATGGAAATCATAGTCACTCTATTCACTGGGAAATATTAAGAAGATATTAGATGAAGCAATGAGAGCATTTTCACTATCCACCATCTCAAGGAACAGCATGTACCTCATTAACTATCACTAAATCACAGAAGAAGACATCATAATGAGCCTGAGAACATGGCTCAGTAGAGTACATCTCTACAAGCACAAACTCCTCAGGTCATTTATCAGGGCCCAGGCTGTACAAGCCTGGAATGGGAGTGTGTGGGATGGAGCGTGGGACATCATCCTCAGCTATTTTGCACTTTCAGGGACAAGCGTGGGACCACACTATGAAACAATTAAAAACTCCAGAAACAACATAAGTTTGTATGTAGATGACAAAATAACTAAGATCAGCTATATGATAGCAAATTTAATGTACTTTTTATGTTACTATCCCTGTACTTTAGGACTGAAAATTTGGATTTTTTCCCCTTTAGGCATATTTGATGTAAAGTAAATATATTAATTAAAGTTTCATTGTCATTCTTTTTGTTTGTTTTGTTTTTAATTTTGTTTTCACTTTTGTTTTTGTTTTTGTTTTTTTTCTGTAAAGAGACATCATGACCAAGACAACTCTTATAAAGGCTAATATTTAGTTAAGGATGCCTAAGAGGTTCAATGGTTTAGTTCATTTTCATCATTGTGGGAAGCATGGTATTGTGCAAGCAGACCTGGTGCTGGAGTAGCCAAGAATTCTACATATTGATCTGAACTTAGCCAGGAGGAGGCCCTTTATACTGGGTAGAACTTAAGCATCTGGATCTCAAAGACTAACTTCAAAATGATACATTAATTCCAAGAAGGGCATACCTACACTAAAAAGGCCACACCTCCTAAAACTGCCAGTAGCCATGGGTTAAGCATTTAAACATATTAACCTCTGGGGACCAGACTTATTCAAACCACCACAGTAAATGAACAAAATCTATCACAATGTAGTGAGGAAAATGCTAATTATATATTGTAAATGGTCTGGGTTTGGGTATTTGTTCAATAACCATTGGTCATTTAAATAATTAATGATCAAAACAGCTACTTAAATATGACTAAGTATACATCTACTCAACTTACATAGGGTATTTATGTCCCATTAGCTATGTATCCATATCTGTGGTTTCGAATAGGTGGTTAATTTTCTTAGTAATCTACTGCCTTCTATTCTGAATTTCTGCCTCAAGCAAATCATCAAGAGTGTACATAGTGAAGTACACTAATTAGGTCGATGCTCAGTCTGTACGTTTATTTTTAAATTGTGCGTGTGTGTGTGTGTGTGTGTGTGTGATCATGTGGCAAACCTGTAGGAGTCTATTCTCTTGCTCCTCCTTTGGGCCCCTGAGATTCAAATTAAGATGTCAGGCTTGTTAGGCAGTTCATTTACTTGCTGAGCCATTTCAATGGCACTAGCCTCTATGTTTAAAGATAAATGACAAAATCCTATACATTTCTTCTATTAAAGTCTTTAAAAAAGACATATGGAGGGTCATACTGAATTATAATTGGCTCATCAATAACTGCAAAGATTTCAAAGACTTTGAACTGGAGTAAGAAAAAACTCAAGTCCTGAGTTTCTGTTTTTCATTTGTTGTATTTTCTGAAGTTACTTCACACACAATGAAAAGAATATATAGTCCTATATAAAATCTTTCTTGTACTTTTCCAATTAGGATGACATAACATACTTTTCTCCTTTTTTTTTCTGGGCCAAGGAAATGACTGTCTTCTAGGAATCAGAAAGAGGCATAGAGAATGCTGCATGTTTTACAATCTAGGTAATAAAGGTGAAACATTTCCACTTGGCTGACTCAGCACTTCAAGATATCTGTTCATGAAACTCAACAAATATTACAAGTGTAACAGTCATAAGAGAGCCATGCATCTGAGATCTGAAACACATGACTTACTAAGGCCACTTCTAACACCCAGAATAAACTGCTAATGCTATAAATATGTGAACGGCAGAACCATCAGATGACTCTGCTTAGTCCCCCTTCCCCCAAGCCCAGGAGATGAGGAATGTTTTAACTTCTATAGCACAGTTGATGGTACATAGTTACCTAGTAGTTGATAACTGGAACAGCTCATTTTTTTTCTTTGGATAACTAAGATATTTTTATCTGTTTCCTTCTCTTCCAAAGCCTTTCTTCTTTATCTCTTTGGTTTTGTGTAGTAGATTGCATGTATTAGTTTCAAGTGAAACAGGAGTGTAATTGGTCTTCATAACTTAGATGCTATAAGAACATAGATCAACCATTTTAAAAACTATTATTCTATCAATAATAACAACAACAACAACCACAACAACAACCTCATATGGCTACTAAGAGGATTTAGTGAAATAATGTGTTTGAAAAGCATGGGATGGACAAAAGTTCTCAGTGTCTGAAACTTAATATTACTAGTGCTGAAAAGCATGGTTTGTAGAAAATGTGGATTGTTATATGGATTTTTATTGGACACAAGGCATAAATAACCAGTATTTTATTTTAATTGCAATATGGTATCATGTAGCTCAAGCTAGTATCACACACATTGTATAATAAAAGGTGAATTTAAATTTAGGATCTTTCTGAATCAAGAACCTATGATCTGTGGTTAGTAACATGTGCTACAGTTTCTGGTTTATAATTAACATTTTATTAAAAAATATTACACTGTTATTTTGCATTAAAATTATTATGACATTAATTTTTAATTTAGCAACAAAAATATAGTGTTTTATTATGAAATTTTTGCATCTTTTCACTTTGCTCATATTTACCTCAATTGTATTCTGTTCTTTCCTGTGTTTCCTTCCTCTGGTTCTTTTAATATCCCCACATAGTTTTCCTTTGACTCCTGTACATCCAAGACAAATATGTATACATATATTCACATATATTACAGAATAAAACACCATTATGTATGTAGTGATATTTTTCTTTATCCATTTATCTATTGATTGGCACCTAGTCTACTTCCATATCTTGGCTGTATATAATATGGCAGAGAATATGGATATCTACAAAATATCTTCAAGTATCTACATGAATATCAACAACAATCTACAATAGGCTCCGTTAGACCTTTTAGGGACATATTCATAGAATAAAATTAGATGTAAGTCCTATTGGTTTTCATTCAGAATCTCCATAGTAGTCTTTGTTTTATCTGCACCAAGTTTTTGTTTCATCATTAGTGTATGATCTTCTCTGGTCCTTGACTAGGGGTAATTTTGACTTGCATTTTCTGATGGCCAAGAATGCTGAACATATTTTCAAAACCTTAGTGGTCATTAATGCTTTTGTTTTTAGTGCACTGTTTTATGATTCAGGATTAGCATGTTGTAGTGAAAGGACGTGAACTTCAGAATTATTTCTACCCTCACATTTTGTGTGTGTGTGTGTGTGTGTGTATATATACATATATATATATATAGTGTATATATATATATGCACACACCTTTGGAGTGTATACACACACACACACACACACACACACACACACACACACATATATATATATATATATACATATATATATATATATATATATACACACATTTGGAGAAAAGACTGTTGGCTGAAAATAGAACAATGACATGGAGAGGACTGAAAAATCTTCAGCCCAGTTTAATTGGGGGAGAAATTTATGTCTGCTGCCAAAAGACACAAGTGACTCCTGGTGACCTCTATGCCTCTCCCTGATTGGCCTGAGTTAAGAATTGTGGACAAAGAGGAGTGAATGTTGTGTGCCATCCTTCAATGAGCTCAAGGTCATTTTTTTATATATATAATCAAGCACAAGACATGACCTAATGAGTTTATCTGTTTAAAAAAATCATAGGTACTTGATCATGTCTGATCAACATACTCTCAGAGTAGCCTTTAGATAGGAAAAGAATTATATAATTGATAAAGGGTTCCAGTAACTTCTGTACACTTAAAAAAAATTCATACTCTATAGTCCTTGAATGGTGCCTGAACATCATTCCGAAACTCATTTTCTTACCACCTCCAGAGTCTACTTTTTTTCTCTCTTTCTAGGTACATTTGTCTATGTATCATTCTCAGGCTGAATCCTTTTGACCCAGCTAGACACGGGCCTAAATTATTTCCTTTATGTAATTTTCTGCTGCAGAGACCTCATTACCTGAGCTGCAGGAACCCTTAACTCCATTCCACTCAATACAGCTCCCATATCCACTCACTTTCCAGTCTCTTGTTTCTTTGGGATTTTCTGTCTCACTTTTAACATTAATGGCTTTGAGGAATATTAGTGTGTTAGTTTGATATCTCTCTGTGTGGTTTCTGCCATCCTCACTACAAGTATATTGTTTTTAATTTTTTACTCTTGTTTTTTAGTGTTTACTTTTCAGAGCCCAGAAAATTGCCTGACACTTAATAAATCATCAGCAAAATTCTTAGTATATAAAGCAAAATAAAGATTCTGTTCATTGATTTCATTCAGTACCAATATTGTGGACAAAGACATTTTCCTTTAGGGAATCCAGATGGTCCCTCTCTATAAAGAATGTAGGGTTTTTTTTTACACCATGAGTCCTCACTTAAATTATCATTAGTTTTACACACATAGGAATATAAAATCCATAAGCAAATATGTAGGCTTATATATACAAGTGAGCTTGTAGATCTATTTAGATATTGCAAGAATATATTATTATTTCATGGCATATATGACAGACAACATACAAAGTTGCATATAAATAGTATACACTCAGTCCTGGGTGTTGCCCTGGGATTGTTTCAATGACAGCTAGCAGACCCTGAAATTGTTGACTGTTCTAGATTCTCATATACAATTACATAGTATTTTCAATCTGTATATATCCTGTCTTCTACCTTAAACACTACTTATAATGTTGTGTTTTAGAAAATAAAACCAAAAGTCTTTGTATGGGCTTAAATGAGTGAATGTTTCCCTCTGTCTCTGTCTCTCCATCTCTGTTTCTCTCCCTGTCTCTCTGTCTCTCTCTGACTCTCTCTCTCCCTCTCTTTCTTTCTTTCTCTCTCTGTGTGTGTGTGTGCGTGTGTGCATGTGTGTGTGCATGTGTGAAGCTACTTAACTGCATATTCACTAAAGTATAATGAATGATGAAGGGAAACAGGCAATTAAAGATGTAGTAACTCTCTCACAGAGATAACATTGTTACAGTTAAATTCCATCAGAAGGTAACCATGTTAAGCAATACACTGAAAGTTGATGGTACTGCAAGCCTATAGGAAGGAGTGAAGGATACCGAGTGAATCTCTAGATTCTGGAAGGAATACAGAGGTTCTGTGACTGGGTGGTACTATACTAGAGAGTTCAAGCAATCCTCACAGCCAGTTTGTGTGCATGAGGGATTTACTTCCCAAATGCTTTCTATTCATAGTAAAACAAAGTAAACTCTAGTTCAGCCTGTCTTCTGATTATTAGATTTCAAAGGAATACAGTCTGAATCTCTGATGGCTTTGGGTTTGTTAGTCATCTTTTTCTCCTGTTGGCAGGTCCCTGAGCGAATGAAGCTGTGTGGAAAATAGGTTTCTTAGAGCCACAAGTATGGAGTTTTCGTTCTATGACTTGGATCCAGTGTATGTGTCTATGGTTAGACTGAGGAGAGAAACGACGTTTCTGGTTACACGGCCAAGGGAATAAAGTCATGGTCAATGGGTCTGGGAGAAAGCTCAGTGAGTGAAGTCCTTGCTGTATAAACATGAGGATGAAATTAGGTCCCAGAACCAGTATTAATAAAACAAAAGTGACTAGGGAGAGATGATTTAACAACTAAGAAGAAGACCTGACATACAGGTCAGAGGATGCAGGTTCATATCTGAGGATACACACAAAAGGATACTTATTGCTATTTATGGCTGTTACAGATAGATAGAATATGGAACTGGACATGATGGGCTCTTGTTTTATTTTTAGTTGTAGAAAGATGCATATAGACCCCCAGGACTATTTTGTCAGGCATACTAGCAGAAGTGGTGAGATTCAGGTCAGCAGGGTACCCATTCTTAAAAGTTAAGGTGGACAGAGACTTATGGAACCACATCCAAAGTTATCTTGGGAATTTCATACACAAATGCACAAATCTATATACCTACACATACACAAATAAGTACACACATACATAAAGACAAAGTGAAAAACAGAAAAAGTAATAAATGAATGTCATGATCCCACTGACACTAAGACATCCAGCATGATGGACTATTATATTTTTAGGCTTTCTCTTGGTAGATAGCTACTGTTGAACTAAGTGGACAAAAACCTGTAAGCTACTCTAATAAATTGTATATTTATATATTCTGTCAGTTCTTTTCTTCTAGAGACCCCTGAAAAATACAAAATTTATATACCCATGCATACAAATGTTTTTCTGGAAACTTTTATGCTGGACAAAAATCACAGACACGTGGCTCTTCCAATTAAAAGCAAAGAACAAGAAAAGAACAAAAAAACTGTAAGATATGGGTAAGAGATAGGAATTTAGTCTCAAAGGTAGTACTTGAAAAACCACCTTTTCCAGTATGAAACTTGGACTGTTCGCTTCAACGTTAGAGTCAGTTAAAACCTGCAACAGCAAAAATAAGACAGCAGTACCCACTAACAGGAAGGCAGCAAGGCTGCTGATGGGGGACAGAATCCAAAATCATTCAGTTGTAAGATTTCCAGCAGGAGGCTGTGACGGTGACTTAACAGTTAAAGTAGTCTATATCACTTCCAGAGGTCCTGTGTTCAGTTCAAGTCACATGGCCAATAAGCACTTATAGTTCCAGTCTCAGTGCCCTTTCTGGTCTCTCCAGGAACTGCTTTCACAAGTACACATATCAACAAAGAGATACACAAAAATAAATCTTAAAGTGTCAAGGTACTCTATGGAGTATGTTGGACACTGATCTGATATCTTGTAGAAAAAAAATTTACTGCAACTTGACATGCAGTTTTATTCTGACCATCCTTGGAAATAAATCAGAGAAAACACGAACATTCGAAAAGCATTTACCATCTGAGAATCTTGCCCACATAATTACATTATTCTTTATAGATTGTGAGAAAAGAAAAGAAACACAGCAGAAAAATCATGTGGTTTCTACTCTTCTACCCTCTTAGTTCTAAAAATGGGGAAACAAGGGCCCATAAAGAAAAATAACCCACAATGTTTCTATTACAGAACACTGGCAGAAAAATCTGGTAATGGCAAATTATTAACTATAAATACCAAGATTAGGGTCATTTGGTGAGACTTCACTTAAGAAAAGGGGGATGGGAGGGAAGAACTGACTGCATGAATATTCTGTATTAATTCTTCACTCCAATTCTTTCTGAAACCTAGGACAAGTTATTTTATCTCCCTATACTTTAGCTTCAGTATAGTAGAAGAAGAAAGAAGTGATTTTTTTTTTTGGTTTGGTTTTAATTATTTCCTAAGGATTTTCCAACTTGGGAATAGTTCTCATATCACCCAATTAAATTATGCTCATCAACTGTGAGTTATTCCAGGAATATTTTCCCTAAGCAACTAATTGGTTACCATCATATTCCCAGAGAAACATGTGACTTGAAATTTTGAAATGGGACTGTGTAGGAAGAGCTAAGGTAGGAGAAGTAAAAAGAGGAAGAGAAAAAGGATTAGGAGGAGCTAGAGACGGCAGAGATGTAGGAGGATGAAGAGCCATGCAGGTATGGAGAGCAGTCATAGATAATAACTTACCCGCTGCGGCTTAGATAGTTGGCTTGACTAGAGGCCATTTTAAATAATTAATTCAACAGGACTGCATTCTTCTGTAAATTTTAGTGAAGAAATGAATTCTATTGGTTTTTAACTCTATAAATAAAATTATGTAAACTCATACTATTAAAGTTGTTAAAGAATCCTCACCTGAGGATCCAAAAATGTTGTTAATGTCTGTCTTAGTTACAGTTTTGTTTGCTTTGAATGAAACATTATGACCAAAAAGCAAATTGAAGTGAAAAGTATATACTTCTATGTCACTATTCTCAAACAGGTGTATAACCTTGATACGGAAGTTAATGAAAAGTCCATGTAGGGATGCTGCTTTACTGGCTTGCTCCCATGGTTTTCTCAACCTTCTTTCATGTAGAACCTACCAGCAGACTAGGGATGCACCACCTACAATGATCTGGGGCTCCCTATCAATCATTATAAAAATTTCCTGTAGTCTTGCCCAGAATTCTGAGTCCATTTAACATAAAACGTGCCATTACAATGTCAAAATACACAAGTGTAATTAAATCATTCAATAACAAGAAGCTATAGTATGAGAAATAAAAATTAACAGCTTTGAAATGGTCATACTGTTCATGAGAATGTTGTGTTTATTTCTAAAATGTATTGATAGGGTCATGTTATTGCCCCCATGCTAAACCAACTTTCAAATATTATTTATTAATTTTACAAATAGCACAGGCACATACCAAAGAATAAAGGCCAAAGGGAGAGGTGATTCCTTGAAAACTATAGCCAATTGAGTAGTTTATTGTCAATACTTTTCTAACTTGTTTTTTCTCACTACCATCTATTTATCTATCCTATATATAGCAATGTCCTAAAATCTATAATCTACCAATTTTTATGATCTTCCTCTCTATTATCTGTCAGTCTATTGATCTATTGATTTACCTACCATCTACCTACATACCTGTCATCTAATTGTCTATCAGAATTTAACGTGTCTCCATTCCCCATGGATCTAACCTGGTTCTAAGGTAGTCCAGACATCCTAGTGCTCACTCCACTTTAATAGCCTTATGTATCTTTCTAGTGCTGTCTCTTGTGCATCTTCAAATTCCTTAACAGAATTTGAACTTCCATGATCATAGACACAGAGAACTGAAACATTTTGCTGATTCTGCCTCTTTTACCAAGTTGTTTCTTCCATCACTTTGGCTGTTTAGCTCCACTATATCACCATGTTTGATGAAATAGCGGCATGACTATTAGTGTTCTATGGTAAGTCTGTACTGATTTACCCACAACCACACAGCTTTGCTTAAGAGAGTAAAGGTAAGTATGCATTGTAGGGTGTGTATTTAATTTCAGAACTGGGGCAGGAAGAGGGCAGGGAGAGGTGGATCCCAGGAGATTACTGGCTTGTTCCCATAGCAAATGAAAAGGAATAAAGGAAGAAATAAAAAATATGGATGGTGCCTGAAGAATTAAACCTAATTTTTCTAGTTTCCTTATGTATGCACACAGATTGGACACATACATATATACACACACCCACAAACATGCACACATACACAAGATTAAAAAAAGCCATATAGTTAAACCATTAAAATATTCATTTGTATGAGATATCTTTCAGCTTAATGACCTGATATGAGAAAGAGGGATCTCTGTGTCTAGATCTATACTAGTAATTCCACTAGATATTTGGTAGTTTGAATACACTTGGCTCAAGGAGTGGCACTATTTGGAGGTGTGGCCTTCTTAAAGTTGGTGTGGCCTTGATGGAGGAAGTGTGTCAATTTGTGAGTGAGCTAACTGCCCGGAAGCCAGTTTTCTCCTATTTGCCTTTAGAACAAGATGTTGAACTCTCACCTCCTCCTGAGCCATGCCAACCTGGATGCAGCCATTCTCCCATCTTATGATAATGATCTGAACCTCTGAACCTGTAAGCCAGCCTCAACTAATTGTTGTCCTTATAACAGTTGTCTTGGTCATGGTGTCTGTTTGCAGCAGTAAAACCATAACTAAGACAATGTGTAATAAGGTTCTAAAGCATCATTCACATTTGTCATCATATTGTATTATGTGAAACAGAAAAACATTCAAATGTTTTTCTATATGGTTGTGAGATTTTTTAGGATATGCAAAATGTCATGCCTGTGTTTAAGAGCATGCTGAGTTATTATATGTCTGGGTAGAAACACATAATAAAATGTATTCTCCAAGGTTTCTAAAAGATTGAAAGCCTTTGAGGTGAAGGTTGTTGTGGTAGTTTGGGCTCTATAGGTTCATATATTTGAATACTTGTCTCAGTTGTTAGAAAATTTCGAGAAGGAATAGAAGTATGGTCTTGGTGGTGAGATTGTATCACAGGGTTGGGATAGGAGGCTTCAAAAGTTTCTCACCATCCTGAATGAACTCTTTGACATCTGAAGCTTTGAGCTATGAAATCTTAGCTGTTCCTATTGCTATGTGTTTGCTCTGATATCATGGACATTAAACCTCAAAAACTGTAAATCCAATTAAATGGTTTATTTTACAAGTTACATTGGTCATGGGCTTTTATTACAGCAACATAAAAGTAGCTAATAAACAAATAATGATCAGGATGTTAGCTATTGTTTTGAAGGCCTTCCTGTGTTCATTTTTTTGAGGAACGTGAAGACTATTCAACTTTGGACTAGAAAAGTAATTGAATGTTCAATGGCCCATCACAGTAGAAATTTGGAAGACAGTTGTATTGAGAGCAGTGTAGGCTCTTAGTCCCAGGTGAAGAGGTTCCAGAAAACCCATTCTTCTGATATTGTGGCAAAGGATATGCCTGTTTTCTCCTTTTGTACTATGAATGTTCCTGAGGCCAAATTAAAAAGTAAATTTCTCTGGCAGAAGAAATTTAAAGACAGTCTAATATTGACCCTGTTGTGTGGTTATAAGTAGTCACTCCTATGAAAGTCTACAGCAAAAAAAACGAACAAGTAGTAAAAAAAGAAATAGAAAATGTACAGGTTGAAGAGAAATGAAGCCCTAGATAATATATTCTTTGAGCCAAGGTCTGTACTGAATAAAGATGAGATTGAGACAATACTAAACCTACAATATAATAGGGAAATTTGCCATAAAAAAACCCCTCACTCAACTAAGCTTCCAACTTATGAAAAGGTCTGAACGCAGTGGTTCTCAACCTATGGGTCTTGAGCCCTTTGGAGGCAAATGACCATTTCATAGAGGTCACATATCAAATATCCTGCATATTAGACATTTATATTATAATTCATGATAGTATCAAATTTTCAGTTATGAAGTAGTAATGATAATTTTATGATTTTAGGTCACAATAATGTGAGAAATTACATTGAAGTGTTATAGTATTATAAATGTTGAGAACCATTGGCTTAATGGGCTATCTATGCCTAAAAAGCAACAAGAAAGGAAAGGCAGTTCAAATCCTGTTCAGTTGGATCACACTTTACTCCAAGTGGGCTGCCAAGCTTAGTAATATCATCTATATTTTTCTTGTTTAATGTTATGAAGGATATAAGACAAAGGTGTTGTGAATTCTACTTCTACTATTAATGAATGCCAAATGATTCAAAAGTGTTAAAGCAAAGTCAGGGTGTGGAAGGGTATCCTGATTCTTGGGTTGTGGGTTCCGCCACACCCCCAGAACCCAGGCTCCTGACACAGGTCTGATCTCCATTCAACCTGTGCCCTTCAGTCACTTGTAGGATGCAGGTAGAGGGCGTGATTAACAGGTCTCCACCTCCAGAGATTAAAATATTAATGAGTTATCTAAAGGCCGGGGGCATAGCTAATTCAGTTATTCCCTCCCCTTTTCCCCCTCCCTATAAAAGCCAGGGTCCCCTGGCTTTGGGGGGGAGCACGAACCATGTATACCCATTCACCATGCCAAGAAAAATAAAAGCTTTGGAAAACTCCTGGACTCCATGTATCTATTGCTCCTGCTGCCAGGTTCCCAGTCTTTGGAACTCTGAACCTTCCTGATGTAGCCGTAGGCCCACCCCCAGCAGCTATGTGAATGTGGGACCCTCCGCGGTAGTGTGGGAAGCCCGCCCGGACCCTGCCACTAGCCCTCGCGACTTTGTCCCTGCCGCCTGACTCCCCCGCAATTTTTTTTCCCCACAATGTATAAAGTCTCTGACAAGACAAGAGACCCAGAAAAGCAATCCTTGAAGTTGTGCAAGTAAGACTTAGATTATGTTGAATACTCAAACTGTTAGAGGTGCCAGATCCATGGGATATTTACCTAGGCTGAGACTAGGCCATAGAGTCTGATTGAAAGAGATCTTTATGTTGCTACAGCAAAGCTGGAGGCATAGTCACACATGGGAATGTAAGATTTGGAGTTGCTCTGCTGGTTTCTTTCTTGATTTGGTCCAGTATTTCCTTATTATGCTCCAATCCTTCATTTTTGGGCAAGTAACATATACTATATGACATTGTATGTGGCAACTGTATGATTTTAAATTTTATTTTTTATTTTTTTTTAATTTTATAATAGATGGGTGTTATGAAACCACTTTTAGTCTCAGAGAATACTTTGGAACTTAAAAGTATAAAGATTGTCAATAGCTATAGGAATTTTGGGAGTTAGCATAAAGACATTTTGCATTATGAGATATGGTCACAAGCCTATGAGAGCCAGGGAGTAGAATATGGTAGTTTACATGAGAATGGTCCCAGTATTTTCATTGTTTGAATATTTGGTCTTCAGTTGCTAGAACTCTCTGGGTAGGCTAAGGAGATATGTTCCTGGTGCAGGAGTTGTACCGTTGGAATGGGCTTTAAGAAGTTAAAAGTATTGTAATACTGCCAATGTTTTCTCTACTTTTTTCTTGTGTTTTGAGATGTGTGATCTCAGATATTTCTGCTGTCATGGAGATTAATACTCTGAAGCTATGAGCTACATTAAATGCTTTCTTATATAAATTTCCTTGGTCATAGTATTTGATACAGCAATAGAAAATCACCTAATACAGATATCTAAGAATGACTAATATTTCTACTTGTTATGAGTGTCCTGAATATTACAATTAAATGAGGGATTCCTGACAATATGCTGGAAACAGAGTTGTTATCACTGAAGTGGATGGAGTGCCAGTTAAGCCTAGTCAGTGGAGTCAGCTTTCTGTTTTCTTCAAGAGCTAACTGAGAAAGAAGGAATTTCTTTACACAAACTGTAAGAAGCTATTCTTGGTCTGAGACCCTTTGGAATAATCTCTACCACATAAAGTGATGAAATAAATCATGATGACTATTTATATTGGCTACTTCCCAAGCTATTACTCATGTTTGTGCATGTGTTGTACAATAGTCCCAATTAAACTCAGAAGTTTGAAGTTATAATATCAAAACATGTATACAGGGGCTGGAGAGATGGCTCAGTGTGTTAAGTCCTTTATACACAAGCATAAGGATTTGAGTTTAAGCCCCAAACCCATGTGAAAATATTAGATGTGCTAGTATTCCCAGCACAGTGGAATAGGAAACAGCAGATTCCCAAGGCTCCCTGGCCTGCTAGCCTAGCCAAATCTGTGAGTTCCAGGACAAGAAGTGACTTTGTATCATGAAAGATGAGGAATAAGATTTGAAAATACCTTCTGGCCTCCACATATTCTTGAACACTTGAGCATTTGTGTAAAAACATATGTAAATACACACACACACACACACACACACACACACCACCACCACCACCACCACCACCACCACCACCACCACCAAAGACACCAAAAAGAAAGAAGATATTGCAGAGGAAACTTGATGACAGGATACTCAGGAGCATTCTCTCTCATTGTTTCTGTTGTAAAATTGGATCTTTTCATTTACTCTAGTTGGTTCTCCACACCAGGTCTCTAGACATTCTACCTGTTTTTGGTACAGTTATGTTTATTGATCAAGTGAATCTTCTATGCCAAGGGCAAAGACATCTAAGTACTATTTCTTCCACATATTCACTGTCTAGTTAATTATGGTCTTCTGATGTCTTCCATCATTTTGAAGTGATGTTTTTGTCACTTTTCCTGTTTGTGTCTTATCTCTTAATTTAGCTCATAAACACTGGCAGGTAAAAAACATTAGCTTAGTTTGGGCTTCCATGATTCCCAGAGGCATGGGTGGTAGAGGATTAGATTGTTAGGTCTAGCTACCTGTACTAGTTCTACTACCTACCAGATTCCTGGAAGAAGTCTCAGTCTAGTCTTTTAAATGGGCATTCTAGTACCCAGTGCTGTGAGCAATAAATGGAGACACACAAATTGTCCTAAATCATAGAGTCAACTGAGGCTAGGGATTCTCCCTAACACCTGCCGTGGTGGTTATTTACTATTCAAACATCAAGTCAGGAAACCATTCTGTTGGTGCTATGCTAGAGGAATCTGAAGAGCTTATTGGAATAAAAGTAGAACTCAACACCAAGAGATACTACAAAATCTGAGTATTTTGAGAGACAGTAA
This sequence comes from Arvicanthis niloticus, assembly GCF_011762505.2. Classification (NCBI taxonomy): domain Eukaryota; kingdom Metazoa; phylum Chordata; class Mammalia; order Rodentia; family Muridae; genus Arvicanthis; species Arvicanthis niloticus. Next base: position 79,539,144 of record NC_047667.1, on the reverse strand, counting down.
TACACTTTTCCATTTTCTTATATGTATGTATTTATGCATGCATGTATGTATATATGTCTGTATATATTTGCATATATATTGGCTCGTGTTTGATCAGATACAGATGTATATTCTTGTATGTAGAGGTTTGAGGTTGGCGTTGGGAATTATCTTTGGTTTCTCTTTCTCAATCAAATCCAGAGCTCTTCATATGCTTGGTAGTGGTAGTCAGTTTGTTCTCAGAAACTCTTCCTGATGCCTTCCCAACCTGGCAATACAGGTGGGTCACCAAGGTCCCTGGCATTTTATGAGTTTAGGGTTATAAACTCAGTTCTTCATGTTTATATGTCAAGAATTTCAACCAAGGAGCTATGTCAACAGCCTGTCAGTATACATTTTTCCTTTTGATTAATATTGTTACATATATGGAAAAATTTATAAATAAAACCTGCTAAGTCCGTTCAGTCCAGAAATATATTTTAACAGAAATTATTAGGCAGAAATGTTAAAGGAATCAGAGAGTAATATTTTGAAATCTGTTGAAACATCTAAAATCAAAATTATAACCTACAAGGTGTTCTGGGACACAATCAAGGCAGCCAATTCTTAGAGCAAATTAAATAGTGATAAGTACTCACATTAGAACATCAGATCTAAGGGAAACAACTTAATGATGCTCCTTAAATCTTTAGAAAAATAAAAAACCTCATGTCAATTCCAGTGAGTAGCAAAAAATAATAATAAATGTTAGGGTGAAAATTAATAAAGTAGAGACTGCAATATAAATGTATAATATAACATTAATCAACAGAATTGAGTTTTTTAAAAAATTTAATAAGTTTGACAAACTCATTTAAACACAGAGGAATAAAATCCCAATTAACAAAACCAAAGATGAATAAGGAATTGTTAGAACAAATTATACAGTTAAATCTAGATAATTTTTGTGTTATAAACAAGCTCAGGAACCTATGTTGTAGGATGTGTCTGCCTTTCAACCTTTTTAATGGGAAAAAGGGCAATTCAATGCAAAGCAATTTCTACCTTCTTTAAAAGCCATGATTGCTGCCAGGAGCTGCACTTTCTCTCAAGAGTGGCAGCCCAGCTGTTTAGGAAGGAATTCATTCCTGTCTATTGTACTGACTACAGCCAACTGCTTTTATAAGAGAGCTTCTTTGTTTGTGGCAGCATGCATTATCAGTTACAGGCCACTGTACTCCTTGCATTAGTTATGATTTACAAAGTATCACATCCATCATCACTCTTCAACCTGCCTGTACTAGCCACATTTATGACATCCAAACAACCTACTTGACTGTGATTTATTCTCTCAGTTCACTCAAGCCTTTACATTTTAGGTAGCTTTTTTAAGAGCTATTTTTCTATCTCCCTTGCTTTAAAAAATATGGCATGATCAATTTGACCCAACCCAGGAAATCTGTTTTATGATCTAAGTTAGAGGATTAGATTCCACATATACTGAGTCATATTTCATAGCTATGTGATGAAAGAAATGTTATGTGTCTAGCATGTTCAGGGCTCTTTTAGTAACATACACCAGGATGGCATGAGGGCCACCATATAAATGAATACTGTGGTCCCTGAACTCATGAGAGTATAGCTGTGTGCTGGAGTTAAGCATGAAAGAAGATCTGAGTGTGATCTACAGTCCCACATAAATTGGATACAGTGGTACATCCCTGTAACTTTTGCACTCTAAATAAGGAATCAGAAGAATCATGAGCTCACAATCATCCTCCACTACACAGTGAGTCCAAGGCCAGCCTGGACACATGAGACCCTATCTAGAAAAGTAGATGGCTCATGGGAGAACTTTTTGTATTGCTTTCTTTTGAGGGGCATATTTGGTACAGCAAAATGGAGTATTTGGGTCCAAAACAAGCCATTTTCCCTATTGATATTTACAATTTTATCTTTGTGGCATACAGAAAGAGGAACACTTTATAGTCAAATTATAAATTATATTTTGAGAAGAGAGCAATGATGTTGTAGGTGGTTCTTACAGTGGTCTTATAAGGGAATCTTGTTATCTAGACCAATCATAAGCTATCATTGTTATAAAGAATTCTTTTGTTTTTAATAACAATTATTTTTAAAACTTAACAGTTAAATGTTGTTAAGTGGTTATTTAAAAAGAATTATCTCCTGAGAGATTGTTCAGTAGTAATGAGCTCTTGCTATCTGTCTTTTGCTGCCAACACAAACACATGGCAGTTTGAAATCATTTAAAACTCAAGTTCTAGGGGATGCATCAGCCTCTTCTGGCCTGCACAGGCACCAGGTATACCTATGGTACATGTACATGGAAACAAGTTTTCTTACCAACAAAATAAAAATAAATAAAACAGCTGAGCAGTTGCTGTTTAGTCCACTTGGGTGGGAGAAGCAAGTAAATCTATGTGAGTTCAAGGCCAACTTGGTCTACCGAGTGAATTATAGGACAGTTACTGCCCCTCAGAAAACCTGCAGAGAGAGAGAGAGAGAGAGGGAGAGAGAGAGAGAGAGAGAGAGAGAGAGAGAGAGAGAGAGAGAGAGAGAGAGAGAGAGAGAGAGAGAGAGAGAGAGATTTGTATGAGAACATTTTTTGTGTGTGTGTGGAAATGTATAGGCACACACAGGTCACAATTCATTTATAAAAGTCAATGTGATGGAATTTAGGTCATCAAATTTCACAAGCGCCTTTACTCACTATTCTCACTACTGTATCTTTGAACTCTTTATATATCCAAGAATGGCCTTAAGTTTCTTATCTTCTGGTCCCAGATAAACCCTACCACTGCTTGCTTTATGTAGTACTGGGGATGGTACCCAGGACTTCCTGAAAGCTGGGTAAGAACTCTTCCAACTGAACCACATTAGTAGTCTTTGTCGTAAAAATTACTATGACGTCTTGGAAAATTTTGTGTCAGACCTTATTTAGGTTCAGACTGGAGGTGAACATGGTAATTTGCTCAAATCTAGTTTCTGTTCCAACATGTGTCACTTTCCCTGTTGAGTGGTGATTGACTTGCGCCTTGATCTTTCACAGCCTCGTCTTTCTATAAATAAAAATATGAAATGATCCCTCCTACAGACTTCATCATGTGGATTAAAAATGATAAACTTCCTGAATTTATAACTCAGGGACTTAGAATAAATAGTGTTTCATAACCCACCATTTAGATATATGAAGATGTCAGTATCACAGCAGAAAGACTTCCCAATACTGAGCTAAAATGTAAAGGGCACAATTTACATTTGCTTTTCTATGACCAAAAGAAGACAGTTCTTCTCCCCATATCTCTTTTTCTTTGTGTATCTGTCTGTCTATCTGACTGTCTCTGCCTCTCTTTTGCTTTCTGTCTTTTTGTATATTGTATATGTTTAAATATGTGTGTTCATATGTGTGTGGATACACATGGTTGTTTATAGCTGGTATCTTTAATTGATTTTCTCTCTATTTACTTCATCAAGGTCTCTCACTGGACCTGGAATTTGCCAGTTAGGCTATCTATAAGTCTTTTTAGTGACCTTATGTATCTGACTTCTGAATACTGGAATTACATATGTGTCTCCACAACTACTGAGCTTTTTCATATAGACTATGGAAATTTAAACTCTGACACCCACACCTACATGCCAAGCTGCTCTTCCACTAAATCATCTCCCATCCTGAAGATAACTCTTTCTAAATGTAAGACTATCTGTCTATTCTTTATATCCTTTGGTTCTAAAGAAACTTACAAAAGGAAAGCTTAGGGACATTAGAATTAATTCACATTTCAGTTAACACTCATACCCCAAGCCTGTCACAACATAAATGGCACTGTCTCTATTACATGCTATAATATGTTGGAACCCTTTTGTAGTATGTCAGGTCTTATTCATCCTAATTAAAATAAAAACTGCATTTTTACTCATTCTTTATTTTCAGAAATTATCTGGTAAATGTTAAGATTAGAGGTGATTTTTTTAAAGATGGTCTATCATTTTTACATGGTCTGCGATCGATGAACTCTTGAAAGCAAAGCCTGAGAGACTTCATCTCAGGATTGATTCTTGCTATTGATATGTCTCTCCTACCATTATTAAACTAATATAACAATTCCTGTGCATCAGCCCACTATATTAGGCAGATTTTCTGCAGATCAATGAATATGTACTCTTTTGAAGCAATGCTACGTAAGAAATAGATGATTTCTTAATTCCTAATAATGATTCTGAAGAATTCCTACGTTTATACTAGCAATTATTGAACTCATTGTGGAAAGGGATGCAATTGAGACCCCACAAGCCTTCATGTGTCAAGAGTTAATTGCAATAAGATAGAAAGCAGACATGTAACAGATTGTGATTAAGGAAAATATTCCTCTAGGATGTAAAACCATTATCTGATAACTAAATCCCATAAAATAGGAATGAACAGGTGCAAGGACTGAAGATAAAATATTGACTAAGTTATCTATCCAAAACTTCCAGACAGATGATAGGCCTTTTAACAGAAATGTGCTGACTCAGTTTTGAGCTTTTATTTAACCTGTGAACCTAGTGACAGATAATGAATGTTTAGTTAGATAACAAGGCTTAATGGAAACACATGTAAACATCTCTGGCACTATTTCTTGTTCAATTTATCATTTGAATTTAACTTTGAACTTGTGAACATTTCAGGATGCTTGGAATACCATGTGATCATGTATCCTAAGAAAAAAAAAGAGGACTGAGAACCAGGAAGACAGATTACAGATGAGAATCTCTTTTCAAAGGGTTTGTAACATTCTGCAGCAAAGTCTGGCTGGCAGAATGTAGCATGTGAGGAGTACCTATAGAGAAAAGAGCAAAGAACCGCTTTCCTTAATCACTCATTGCTGAACAATAGAGTAGCTTCTATCCTCAGAATAATTTATGGACAAGACAGGTAAAGGTTATTTTATAAAAACCAACCTTTACTCTCACACAACCACAGGTTGGCCCTATGCCAATGCTCTTCCCCTCTCATCCATCCAGAGAGAACACCCCTGCTGGAGCTAGTCCCTGACACTTTCTGCAAAGCTACATAAAAGAAAAATGAGTGTGTCATAAATCTCTGACTAACACCTTGCTGTCATGTAACTTTTCCTTTACTCTGATAAAATCACCTGAAAAAAAGTAAATTAGAATACAAGGCTTATGCCCAGTCCTTCTTTAACTTTTTTAACTGATTTGAGATGGTCAGCCTGTGAGTTAAGGGACTATAGCAAATTCATGGCTTGGAGTTTATTGTTAGGGTGTTTTCTATGTTTTATTTAGAGATAGCTGAGTGGAGTTAACAGACAACAGTCCAGATTACCTTACATGGATAGCTGGTTTTCAAAACAGAAATCCACAGAATTGACGTGACAAATATTTCTATATTAATGTTCATTTTGATTAGAGATCTGTCTGCTCCTGACAGCTTCCTATATTTAATTCCAAGAAGAAACTGAGCATCTTTGGAGGTACTCCAGTTGTGGTGAGACAGCCACTAGACAAGAATTGCCTCTTTCTTCTACAGACAAATTACTGTCCAGAAAAAGACACACTTGCAGAATAGTCGACTGATTATATCTGCCTAGACAGAGTAATCAGCCCTTAATAATTCTGCAGCACTAAGGTCTGTCAGATGATCCTGGGCCAGAAGGCAGAAGAACAGATGCTCCAACGTTTTGTAGTAGAGGGAGTGTCCAGGTGTTCAGAGGTCTCTATACATTGGCTAAGTTTTAGAAGCTATGCTTTGTGCTTCCCACAATTATAGTTAACTCAGTCATTCTGGATTTCTGACGGGGTTCAAAACTTATAGCCTCATAGCCAATCCTGGCTATTTATCTTGAGAGAAAAGATTTGAGTGGATGATCGTCAGCTGACATTCAGCCTAAAGCCAGGTTCAGAACTAAATGTTTTAGTTAGGACAGATGACAGAGGTTCTGGTTAGTCAACAAAATGATGGACTGGGTATTAGGACTATCTTGTACCTCACTGGTACAAATTGGCATAATTATGCTCTAATTGTATTTTGAGAGAAAAGTTTTATTTTAATAGGAAGGGTAATATGTAGGAAGAACTAAGGTGGGAGGAGTACTGAGAGGAAGAGAAGGAGTAAGGAGAGCAGGAGAACAAGGAGAGGAGAAGCTAGGTGATGAGAGAGAGAAAGAGGGGGGAGACAGGGAGGCAGATGTTCACTTATCTCCACCAGTCAAAGATAGTTGATATATCTAGGTTGGGTAGTGGGTTACACCTCTGATTGAGTATTACCAAACTTGTAAAGCCTTTGATTAACATTTTTTTAAAAAATGTATAAGTGCAAAAAGGAAAAGGGGCAATGGGATAGGGATTTTCTAAGGGGGGGTAATGGGGAAAGGGGATGGCATCTGAAATGTAAATAAAATATCCAATAAAAATGGGTAAAAAAAGAAAAAAGAAAATATGTGGAAAGAAGAGTTGGAAAAAATAAAGGAAGATGCTATTTTGTCCTCAAATGGTGTTACAGTGAAATTGTTGGAATTTCATTGTATTCTTTTAGCCATCAAAGAAAGAATAATGGCCACTAAGTGGAAATTTTAGGATCTAGATTTAGATTTAAGGAAGAAAAGGTTTTCATGTAACTCAAGTTGTCTTGAAATGGAACAGACTGCCAGTGAGTCAGTGAATAAAGCAATGTGGGGAACCATGGTAGCTGAAGAGTGAAGTATCTGATCACATTGTGTCCACAATCAGGAAGCAGAGATTGATTAGTGCTTTTGCTTGGCTCGCTTTGTTCTTTTAATACAATCCAGCATTCAAGCTCAGGGGATGCTGCCACCAATAGTGAACAAGCATTCTTACCTCAATAATCTAATCAAGAAAATCCTCCATAGCCATATATAGAGAATAACCTAAACTAAGTCTTCACTTTAGTGCCTAGAGGCATGATTCAAAGGTGATTCTAATTCCTGTCAAGATGATAACTAACAATAACCAATACCCTCTCCACCCCAAAGGAGATATACACTGACCACTGAACTGAGAGATCAACACATTAATCTGATTTTGCGGATTTCAGTAATAGATCTTGAAATCAGTAAGAATATGACATTTGGTTTGAAAAAGATGTTTGCTTATATGCTTGACAGTTACTTATTGCAAATAATGCTACAGTGGCAAAAGACAAATATCTATCAGTAGATGCCTGAACTAGTAAAGTTTACTTAGCTCACGTAGTGAGACATAATGAAGCCACTGTAAATAATATATGTGGAATTTAAACTGATTTAAATTGATTTCTATTTTATACTGTGAATGGAATAATGGAAGAATTGGTGCAGAAAAAGAATGCTACTTATTGTACTTCACTAAGTGAGAAGATAAACACACAAAATAAGGACAAAGTAGAATAAATGATATATAGAAGAGATCAATAAAACTGGATTGAAGGCAATAGGAGAATCAGATTTCTCTTATCAGCCATGTTGTATTTTGTTTTTTGTTTTTCTCAGATTAAGAAGCACCTAAGAGATTAGTAAAATATATACGTCTATGTCTGTGATGATGTTTCAAGAGATAATTAACTAAAAATGAAATACCTGCCCTGACTGTTACTGTTACTATTGCAAAATTTTAACATTAAAACATTGTAAGTACTTGCAGAAATGAACTCAAAATGATGAAACAATGTTTAGTCTTAGAAATAAATATTAACCAGGTAAAATTCCCAAATCAACAATATTTAAAATAACCACAAACTAAATAAAAATACTAAGTCAAGTAATTTCTGAACATAGTGTTTTGTCTGACAGTAGACTGTAGGGGACTAAGGATGAGAGCTTAAAGGATGATGCTCAAAAAAGTCTTAAACAAAACTGTCATTGGCCCTGATGCTATAGATGTGATTCTGAGCAGATTTGCTCTATGTTCTTTGGTAGTATAAATGAGAACCTATGCTGATGTCATGAGGCAAGTAGCTCAGAAAGGAGACATAGAGTGAAGAAACAATAATTAGGAGAATTTTAATAGTTTGAGGTTTGTATCAGAGGAAGCTTCATTGAAATTGTAATTTAGACATAAATACCCTTGCACATGCACTTCTTCACTGTGCTCATTGAAAACACCTTGATGTGATGATCAAGCCTAACAGTTGATTTCCAAATCTTTAAAATAGGAAATATACATTGTTAGGGAAATAGCGGTATCTGGTCTAGAATAGAACAAGTTCAATGTTATTCTTTGGACTCTTTAGTGTTTATAATGGTTAAAATTGCCAGGATCTAGGAGATAAGGCTCAAATCATGTCAGGAAGGAGGTTCCTGGACTGTATTAATTGAGATAGAAAGAATGCTATGTAACTGGCACATACTATAGGCTTGTGCTTTAGATCTCATTAAAAGGTGAAGGGCCAAATGTGGACTAGTATTCATATAGTCTGCTTCTTGACTGTGGAGGCAACATGTGTCGCCATCTCACACTCCTGCCATGATCCTCCCTCAAAACTATGAACCCAAATCAACCCTTCCTTAAGTTTTTGTCAGATATTTTTTACAGAGCAGCACAAGAGTAATACATTGCTGTAGAAAGCCTGGATGAAGAACATCAATAGCTGTATACAAATAAATAGCATCAAAACTAGTGCTGGAACCAGTGAAGTAGGTAATCAGGTAAAAGTCCTTGTCATCACTTTGTGTTTTTCATACACAGGGGCTGGGGAAGAGAGAGAGAGAGAGAGAGAGAGAGAGAGAGAGAGAGAGAGAGAGACAGAGACAGAGACAGACACAGAGACAGACAGAGAGAGACAGACAGAGACAGACAGAGAGAGACAGAGAGAGACAGAGACAGAGGGGGTAGTGAGAGAGATGGAGAGAGGGAGAAACATTGAGAGAGACAGAGACAGACACAGAAAAAAAGACAGAGATGTTACAATACATAAATAGAGAAAAGGGAGAAATGTTTAAAATAATTTATAAGTGGTAGTGTAATAACGTCAGTGTAGGAAGTTAACAAAATACAAGAAATGCTAGGGAACAGACTCATTCACACCATGTATCTGTATGAACCACCTGGGGTATCTTACTAAGGATAAATCATCCTCACAGTGCAGAATCCTGGCACACTACTTCAGCTAAATGATGGAGCTGAATATCCTCCAAGTGAAACAGCCTAACACCATACTTCTGCTGATAGGAAGTATCAAAGTTAGACAGGGCCCATGAGGTTCACTTGCCAGTGTCCTAATAGTAAGTAAGGAATCAAAACTACCACAGAGGACATTTGTATAGCATCTGACAATCTCCACAAAAGTCTATATCATGGAAGCCAATTGTGAAGTTTAATTTTTATTTTAATCTTGACTAATTGTGAAGAACCTAGATAATTAAGAAGGGAATACTGGCTTGGAATGAAAGTACAGTATTTCCTATACTGGTGTTACAGACAGGATAAAAGTGAAGGAGAAAATTAAATATTTGTGCTTGTTTAATGTGCTACTTCCAAGCTGCACTGCTACACACAGACCTTCCCACCGTAAGTAGCTTTGTTACTTCTCCCTTTTGAACAGAAAATATGTTTTTACAGCTAAATTCTATCATCATGTGGGAATCCGACAGCAAATTAACAGCCTTTAGACAAGGAGTCTATGACCTTACTCCCTCTAGTGCTGATATTTTATCTCTGTTCTTTATTTGTTCAGAAACACCAGTCGTCAAAATTTTTATATTCAAAGAGGCTTTCTATAAAGGACTTGAAAATCTGCCTAGTGCTGAGACCCCAAGCAACTGTGTGTTCATCTCCCTCATCATTGTACTAACAGGCATTGATGTCTATTTTTGTGTAATCATTCTTCAGGGCAATTATATATTGCTGGTCTCAGAAATATCATCTTCCTTACAGAGTCTCTGGCATATAAACAGTCATCAGCAAGTGGATGACAAGTTGAAGGATAATGCATACCCCCATGAAGCTTTTCTCAAACAAGCCCACCTCTGTTTTCATTACTCCTACTTCTGTGACACTATTGCAAGAATAGTTGGAGAATGCCAGATGCTGAACTAGAGGAATCTGATTCATCCCCTCATTTAATTTTACTTAACATGTGCATACAACCATTGAAGTAAAAAAAACCATCATTTATACCTATGAAGAAGTTGAACATTATAGATATAAGTACCTTGGCAGGACATGATAGCTAGAAAACATCTATATGAATATATGAAGTAAATATAAGCGATTGAGTGAAACTGCTTTAAGGGCTGGATGACTTTATTCTTGTGCTACACATGGGTCTTTGTTTATGGTTACTAATAGTTAAGAGGACACAAGGTAAAATGCTGATTTATTTATGTTGGCTTCTCCTGTCCCCTAGAACCAAAGACACTTCATTTATCTGTACAGCAAAATACTATATAGAAGTCCAGCAATGACATCCCTGTGCTAAAGGCTTAAGACATGTCTGCTTAACTGTGGAGGGATAAATAAAGTAGGGGCCTTAATAAGTCCTCAATACTAGGGAGATTGTGTTACAGAAATATGCCCCAATTCCTAAAAATATATGTAGAAGTTACTCTTTTCATTTCTGATGGAAAAAATATCAAAAGCAACTTAAGAAGAAAGGCTTTATTTTGCCTCAGAGCTCAAGGGTACAGTCTGTCATGGCAGGAAATTCATGACAACACAAGATTAATAAGCTAGTCACATCATGGCCACATCAATAAGCCAAAAAGAAAAAAGAAAAAAAAAGAATGCTGATTGATTCTCCATCCTTTTCCTTTTGTTTTCTTCCAGGAACACAGCTGATCAAATGGCACCTCTACTTTAGGATGGGTCTACCTACCTTAGTTTATGTAACTTAGAAACTCTTACAGAGACATGCACAGATCTGTGTCTTCTAGATGATTCTAGATTTGACAAGTTGCCAATCAATATTAACCATTATAGCATGTTGAACATAGTGTTTCTGACTCATGTTCACATTTACTAAATAAACAGCACTGAGAACAGAACTAGAAAATCACATTTTCAACTCTCCTCTCAGCTCAGCTTTATAGATAATTGAGCATTGAGAACCTGGGCTTTGTATTCTTTTTCTTCACCACCCCCCCCGGAACCCTAGAAGGAGATATGACCATATTCATCTTATAGGAGAAGAAAGTGGTAGGGAGAAATGTACAGAGGAAACTGGAGACTTCTTTTCTTTTCTGTCCTATCAGAGGTTCTAGTGACTCATGAAATGCACAGTACAGTTGAATATCAGATGTTAGGGCACAGAGCCATTCTGTATGTCAGTCTCACTGTGTAACTGAGCATCACAGTCATAACCTGACAGTTTCAGTGGTAGATTCAACTAGAGTCAAGGTAGTTAGCACATGAGATTCCTGTACCTTCATCATTAAAAGAGAGAGAATGCATATTCTTCACACAGGTGGTAGGAAACAGTGTCATCTCTACTGTGAAATGCAGAACTTGTCACATCAGTCTAGTAGCTGCTCTGTAATAACAGTTGTTTCTATTTCAAAATCAGCTCAGGGGTTGGTGCCATGGAGCAGTAGATAAACAGTATCTGTTGGCCAAGCTGAGGACCTGACTTTAAATATCCATTACCCACATAAAAAGCTATACATGGCCACTGCTCTCTAAAACCCCAGGATTGTGAAGGACAGAGTCAAAGAAGGATATGGGGCCTTTTTAACCACCAGTTTATTTCCAAGTTCAAGAGAGGCCTTTTCACACCTGTTGTCTTTTTCTTTTCTTTTTTTTTTTTTTTTTTTTTTTTTTTTTTTTGATCTCTGAGTATACTTAGGGTGACATAGGCTCACTCACATGTGTATGCATACACCATATACACATATATCATATACATATACCCATCCCCCATATATATACAAAATATAGCTCAAAAGGCAGCTATTCAAGGACACATTAAATAACCATGGTTCTCAGTCCTCTTGTACACCTTTCCTCATCCCTTCTTCCTATGTTCTATGCCTTTAATGGCTCTACAATCTGTTTTTCATAATGAGTCTAAAATATATGTGTACTGCACCTGCATTCTCTAAAAAAAATTATTTTGAAGACAAGAATAGATATATTAGCTTTGTAATTTTGGTGCTCAAATTGTCAATATTAGAATATCATTTGTGTGAATTGACAGAAGAAATGATGTCTATAAAAATCCATAAAAATGAATGAGAAAGTAAGTAAATAAGAATTAGTATTCACATAATTTATGGAGAGATTCTCAAAATAATTTGAGGTTTGGAGAGATAGCTCTGTTGGTAAAATATTTTCCTTGTCAGTACAAATACTAAATTTTCATCAGTAGAAACTGGTAAGAAAGGCCAAGCATGCTGGTGCTGCATTAAAACAAGCAAGACACACCCTGGAGCCTTTGAATTAGTGATCACTGGGCCAATGAGAAAACTGTCTTATTTGTTCAAAATGAAGGTAGGTAACACTGAAAGCACAACATTCAAGGATGTCCTCTGGCCACCACATGAGGCACATACACATACACACATACAAACACACACTAGATAAACAATTTTTTTAAATGTTAATTTAATTTAAATATTCAATTTATTTTTATTTATGAGTTTCTTAAGGACAAAAATGAGTTGATTCACTGTGAGAACTTTGGTGCCAAACATGGTCAACATTAAAATGTAATTTGCATGAATTAACTTCTACATAATTGATCAATGCATAAATAACTTAGCACATCAAAATATTTGAGGAAGCAAATAAACAAGAGCATTGACAAATAGATTAATAAGTGAGAGATTAATAAAGATTCAAGAAATTTGTGGGTTAATAGAAAGGAGAAGCATAAAAGAACTGCAAATCCAATGCTTGAAAATCTCACCATCTCAGAATTCCTCACTTAATTCTTTTCCTCCAGTGTGGTTGGACTAACAGAACATGCTATGTCAATGTGTGAAAAGATTTTTTCTAAGAGGTTGTTAAAATTCTTGGCAATTTGAAGTGCTTGAATTCCAAGTGACGCAACAGCTTTATGACTTAAAAATTTTGTTTAATGGCTCAATTTAGCCAGAGATTACACTGTAGGCTGCTATTCCAGAGAGACCACTTCAAAGCAGAGGCTTATACACACGGAGATAAGATCCACTGCACGCCTTAGGCTGAAAGCCCAGCCTTCTGAAGTTATGTGTGGTACACACTTTGGTTAATAGCATAATGCATTAAAAACCTGCCTTTTCTATCTCATGAGTGGCTGTTTTTGAGCTCTTTGGAAAACACATAATTAGAGAAATCAAATTGTCCCTTTGAAATGTAAGTCACAATACATATTGGAATAGTATGAAGAAGTAACAGCACTAGTATTATTTCAAACAATTCAACTGCTAGTGAGCTGCAACTCATACATAACCTGTGAATGAATCTCCACCAGTAAACCAGCGTTGCATATTCTCCCAGGATGAGCTAAATTCACTACCCATGAAGACACTGGTCCTGCTTTCAGGGAGGGTAGATGTAGTAAGGAAAATAATGTAGGATAGAAAGTTAGGAAAAAGTCAAAACCTCACAAGAAGGGAAAAGAGGCAATTGCCTTGGAGTCTGTTTGTTGCTTCAAGAAGCCAGAACTCCAGTACAATGACAACTACTGAAGGCTTTTCTCTTTTCTCTCAAAGTAAATAGCCAGGATTGGCTATGAGACTATAGGTCTTCAACCCTCTCAGAAATCCAGAATGACTGAGTTAACTGAAGTTATGGGAAGCACTAAACATAGCTTCTAAAACTTAGCCAATTTATAGAGACCGCTGAACACCTGAAAAGCCCCTATACTACTGAACGTTGGAGCATCAAATCTTCAGCCTTCTGGCCCAGAGTCATCTGACAGACTTTAGTGATGCAGGATTATTAAGGGCTGATTACTCTGTCTAGGCAGATATAATCAGTCGACTATTCTGCATGTGTGTTCTTTTCTGGACAGTAATTTGTCTGTAGATGGAAAGAGGCAATTCTTGCCTAGTGGCTGTCACCACACAACTGGAGTAACTCCAAGGATGCTCAATTTCTTCTTAGAATCCATGACAGGAAGCTGTCAGGAGCAGACAGGTCTCTAATCAGAATGGACATTAATATATAAATATTTGTAGCATCAATTCTATGGACTTCTGATGTTTTGAAAACCAACTCTCCATGTAAGGTAACCTGGACTGTTGTCTGTTCACTCCTCTCAGCTATTTCTAAATAAAATATGGTAAACCTCCTAACAATAAACTCAAAGCCATGAATTTGCTATAGTCCCTTAACTCATAGGTTAACCGTCCCAAATCAGTTAAAAAAGTTAAAGAAGGACTGGTCTAGGCCTTGTATTTTTAAATGTGTTATACAGGCACAATGCCTCTGAGAGTATCAATATTCATCTCACTTTTATATTAATAAGAAGATCTGAGTAGATGGTTTTCAGCTGACATTCATTCTAAAGCCAAAAAAAAAAAAAAAAAAGCCAGGATCAAAAGTAAGTGTTTTAGTTAGAAGAGATGACAGAGGTTCTGGTTAGTCAACAAAATGATGGACTGGGTATTAGGACTATCTTGTACCTCACTGGTACAATTAGGAATAAGTATGCTTATGCTCTAATTGTATTTTGAGAGAAAAGTTTTACTTTAACAGGAAGAGTGATATGTAGGAGGAGCTAAGTGGGAAGAAGTACTGAGAGGAAGAGATGGAGTAAGAAGAGAAGATGAAGGAGAGGAGAAGATAGGTGATGAGAGAAAGAGAGAGGGGGCATGGAGGCAGATGTTCACATGTCTCCACCAGTCAAAGATAGTTTTTATATCTATGTTGGGTATTGGGTTATGCTTCTGTTTGAGCATTACCAAACTTCAAAATCCTTTGATTAACATTTTAAAAAATTGTATAAAAGCAAAAAGGAAAGGAGGGGGGCATGGGACAGGGGTTTTCTAGGGAGGGGAAATGGGGAAAGGGGATGGCATCTTAAATGTAAATAAAATTAAAAAAAAAAAGAAGGCTTTTCTCTCTTCCTGATGAAAAGCTACAGTTTTCCAAGTCTCTCACCAGAAACACTTTGTAAAACTGTAGTGGCTCCTGCTATTAGCCTTTCTAATTATAATCTCCTCCAAGGAATGTCTACAGCCAAGGACTTTTCAAAAGAGAAAAGTAGGTAGAGTCTCTTAATCCTTTTAGATGTACTCTGCTGGCTACTGATCTATACAACAATGGTAAAGCACTCAGTAGTTACTCTTTGTGAGAAGCTCATATTGATATCTGGATATGTCCCGTTCTATCTCTAAGCAACTCTCTTCCTAAGCCACCAATATTAACTTTTTTACTAAAATAGCATTGCTATGGTCCAGTGAGATGGCACATTGGGTAACAACACTTGTTTTCAAGTTTAATTTGGGATGTACATGGAAAGGAAAAAATTAACTCCTGAACTTTGTGCTCTGACCCCTCCTCCTTCACAAACAATTATATACAAACAAGTAAAATCAATGTAATGAAAAATTGATGTCACTTCAGACAGACAGAGAGATGAGGAAGAAATAACTATGGTACAGTCTCCAACCTTCCCAGAATTAATTTGACATTTTTTTTCTATTTGGTAAGAATGTCCAAATATTCAGCATACTTTAACCCTGATTAGAGCTTCACTCAAAACAGGAATGGTTCTTTACAAACAGTAATTTGGTTATGGCATATCATTGCTTTCCGGTTCTGTCAATGTAAGTTCCAGTCTTCTTGTCATGGTTAACCATATTTGAAGGGCATCAGTGTGAAGATGCGAGAATTGTATTCATCTACTATGGTGCTCAGAACTCTGTCTACACTCACTGCATTCTTTGAATTATCATGTTTTACCTATTATAATTATTTTCAGTGAATCAAAATCAAGAATCATGCTCTATACACTTTAGTTCTGTTTCTTGTGAATAGCTGGCATGTCCTTGCTTTAAGCTAAATTCATTAACATATAACAATTAGAGAGTAGCTGTCAAAACAGTAGTGAAGGGAGATGGCATCTTTCTGTCAGTGGTAGGAGATAGAGGCACAGTTCAAGTCTGTCAACATAAGCAGCCAAAAGAGTTACTCTTTTAAGGACCTCAGCTTGGATAAAACTGGGTTTTGTAGGTTTGTCATAAGATTTTAGTACTAGCTAATATAAAACAAAACTGAAGCTTTATTAAAAATCTCTATCGCTTACTACGTCTCTGTCTCTGTCTCTGTCTCTGTATCTCTGTCTCTCTCTTTCTGTGCATGTGTGTGCATGTGTGTGTGTGCATGTGTGTGTGTGCATGTGTGTGTGTGTGTGTGTGTGTGTGTGTGTGTGTGTGTGTGTGTGTACATTTACACACAGCACCATGGGCACATGTGTGTATGCACATGTGGTGGCAATAGGCAGATAGGGTTTTTGTTTTTCATAGTAAGCATTCACTGAATCTATACTGATTGATCAGTTATATTGGTAAGGCAATGAGGTCCAAGGATCTGCTTTTATCTACGTTCCAAGACTGAGATTATACATTCGAATTTTTGCACAGGTTTTTCTGTGAGTGGTGGGAATCCTCACTCAGTTCCCATGCTTAAATAGCAGGGATATTGCAGATTGAGCTTTCCCCAGCCCACAATATCAAAATTGTTAATATATTCAGAGTGCCTCATCATCACTTGTCTAGAGCAATGGCCCAAGACATAAATACAGACAATGTAAGACAGTTTGTTCTAGGTCTTCTGTGACACAAAATATTTCACATAAAGCAAGTGCTTCAATTCAAGATAGCTGTAATCACAATCTTGTTTAGTATTCAATAGCATTATTATGCAAAATACTCTAGCTCTTTCAATAATAAATGCTTTTTCAGGTAAATATTTGGAATATATTCAATATATAGTCTCATTTCAAGTGACAATTTCTTGACAAAAATACTATATGTGTAGTGGTATATGTACACATGTGCACATGCTTTCACATGTGTATGGAGGCCAGAGTATAACTTTGAATACTGTTTTCTAGGACATACAGTGCCCACCTTGTTTCTTTGAGACCAAGTCTCTGCCCTTCAATTTGCAGATTGAGTTAGACTGGTTGGTTATTGAATCCTGGGGCGTCACCTGATTTTGTCTTCCCAGGTCTCAGAAGAGCTGGATTTTTACTAGTGTGTTAGAGATCAAAACTAGATCCTTATCCTTGCAAAACAAGTACCTTATCAATTGTGCTGTCTCTTCAGCACCTTGAAAACATTAATTTTGCAATGATAATTAAGGAACTGATAATTTAAGAAAAACAAGTTTGAGACATTGGCCTATTTTATTTCTGTCCCAGTCTTCTGTAGAACAATGGAAACTACATACTTTTTCTGTTATATGTATATGTGTGTGCCTCTATGCACACACACACACACACACACACACACACCAGTCTTTTATATCAGTGTTTTCATGTGTGTGTATATGTGTTTTTATGTATTTCTGTGTGCTGTGTCTTCACAGAAATGTGCGTTCTTGAATGACAGCACATATACATTAGTGTGTGTCTGTGTGTATGCTGGAAGTAGATTGCTTGGGGATGAAGTCAGTAGGAAGATGCCAGCACAAAAGTGCATTACAAATACCATAACTTACTTTGATCTTTGATACATTTGTCCAACACTGTACACACACTCAAAGTGTAAGGAAAAAGAGACACCATGAGCGTCTTCTTCTAATGTTCCTAATCACATTCATTTTCCTTGTACTGACAGACAAGTGTGTCAGCAATGAGGAAATCACAGGCATTGAATTAATTTCAGGAAGCAAAGTTAACAATGGTGGTCAAACTGTGGATACAGTTCTTCCTTGCTGTCAGTATCTGAAATGATAATCCATTATTACCTCAATCACATTATACAAATACAGCTGGAAATATTGGAGAGACCATAATCACAATTCTCTACCTACTCCATTATGCATGCTTTGATGTGTTTTAATAAAAACAGAGGCTGCTGGCAAGCAGAGAGGATTGGAGCATCATAATAGCCAAGGAGTAAGATTGGAAGACTATAAATTTAGCTTAGAAAGGGATTAGGAACTGTTTGAAAATGGAAAACAAGTTTCGATTTAAAAATTCACCTAAATATTTTCTGTAAATTTCTTGTAATTCTTGTCAATTATCTGAAACATGTGAAACTGCAATTGGTTCTACTGAGATAGGAAGATAATGTGTTTTCAAAATGACTTTTTCATAAATGATTTGCATACAAATATGCAATTTACTTTTAACAGTAAAATTGTGCAACTGGGAAATAAATATATTTTAATAGTTGGCCAAGAATCTGTTAACATTAAAAATTCACTGAGTACACACTGAATTCTAAAAAAGGTGTTTTAAAAGTGGACACATTGACTACAATCTGAGACCTAAGGAGAACTTTGCTTTATCCTGATAAGTTTTAGCAAGAAAGCATCCCTCCAAATTCCTAGAGTCTTAGAAATAGCATAGCATTTAGAACAGGTGGAGACATTATTGTTTTATCTGTTTGTTGAAAATAGATATATAACTTTCAATCATGTCGACAGCCATGAGATTAAGTGAAGGTTGGATCTACAATCACCACATAACATTAGATGACTGTTTCAAGCCTGCCTATTTTAGAAGAATTGAGATTTCATGTGGGTGAGTGTTAATACCTAACAGTAGCACTGACAGGTTCTAGAGCCACCTAATGTTTGGGCACACCAAACACACATATGTCTCATGGCTAGTCATTTGTCTTCAACAGGCCAAAACTACTCTACTCTCATAATATACACTTCAGCTTCAGCTGTATGTTCTTTAAAACATCCCTGCATATTAGTTCCCTGGTTATCTAGGCTATCTATTCCTAATACGTAAAAATCTCTCTCTCTCTCTCTCTCTCTCTCTTTCTCTCTCTCTCTCTCTCTCTCTCTCTCTCTCTCTCTCGCCTATTTACTATGGATCTGCAATATAATTCTCTCTAAAACCTAGAATTTCTTGTAGCTGTGTTTCTTTTTTGAAATCTTAAGACAAAAACCTGAAATCAACTAGCTTTGGATACCTTTGGCATTAGTTCCATTCTGGGACCCCAGTCCCCCTAACTAAGATCACTAAGAACACATAAATACTGTAAAAAAAAAAAAAAAAAAAAAAAAAAAAAAAAAAAAAAAAAAAACGCATATATATGAAGAAGCATGATCGTGATCAGAGGTACAGAGAAAATTCCATTGATACGACTGACACCTAATAAGAGGACTAATATTAAACCTCGGAATGACTGGCATCTTTCCATACAAAATTTGGTAACTGGAGATGGGGCAGAAAATCAGATTTGGTGAGTAGTTTTTCTGGCTTCCCAAATTGCAAAATGTCTGAGGAAATCAACCTTAAAAAAATTCAATTCCTATCTCAGCTTAGTGGCATTATTAAAGACAGCCAGTATAAATCCTGTTGTTCAGGTCACACTTTTTGTATGGCTTTGTTACATATTTCACAGCATCACAAGTCAATCAAATATAACAATATGGAAGATTTAATATTTCTCAAATAAGGTGGCATCCTTGTCCATTGTTATTGAAATTCCAACGTGCAATCATCTAAACTATTAACTCTGTATTAAATTAGTTGTAATGTCTCAACATGGAATCTATCCATTTCAGTGATGGAGAGATTTTCAGAGTAATTTGCCTTGAATTTTGCTGGTAGGAGTAAAAGAGATATCTGTAAACTCTAATTAATTCTCTGAAATGTCAAACTCAGTAGTTGGCAACCCTCCTGGATACATTCGACAGCTGCAGCTGTTACCCAATAGGTATTTGTCTCCTTTACCTTCTCTTGTAGCCAAACCACCTGTTTTTTTTTTTTTTTTTTTTTTTTTTGGAAAGCCTAGAACAGGGCCAATTTGCACCTTAGAAAGCTTAGGAAACGCACATTTAGTGAATTAGAATCCTGCAAGTATAGAAGCAGAGGAAGGCAGATAGGATAGGGGGGGTGTGGGGGCAGGGGTGTGGGGGACCGTGAAAGAGGACATTTGAAATGTAAATAAAGAAAATATCCAATAATAAAAAAAATCCCAAGGTGAATCTTTATTGTATGTTGACCATCCTGTCCCATCTCAAAAGTTTAGATAAATTCTGCAGATATCACAGGCTTAGATCATGCACATAGGTATGTTTATCTTTTTTTAATAAGAAAATTTTAAGACAAATCATATTATACAATTAATTTTGACATATATCTTTACATTTTATAGGAAGTATTCATAGGCATGTAAAATCTGCAATTTATTTGTTTTTTGTCTTTTGCCTGTGACTACAAAGATATCCAGAATATTTTTGTCTTAAACCAAAAAAAATGTAGGTAAAAATTTGTTCGTGATGGTGCTGTATTTCTTATTAATTCAGTCTACAAATACTGGGTTTCTGTGAAGTGCAATGCACTTGTTGTACCTGGAGATTTTACACTAATGATTTTACTCTCCTCACAGAGTCTGTTGGCCCAATCTTTGCATTCTCAGCATCCCCAACATTTGTTCAAATAGGACCTTCTCAACTAGGTGCACACAAATTGCTCTATTAAACATTAACATGATGCCTCATCCTTCCCCTGAACCCTTGAATCTCCTGTTTCAGCCATTTCTTGACCATTTAACAATAGCAATTTTGAGTATTATATATACTTTATTTATTAAGCATACTGTTTATTTCCAGTTTTCCCAACTTGATGTATTTTAGTTATTCTCATACTTCTGTTTATGGACTATATTGTTTTCTGCCCAGTCAATTAATATGTAAAGTGTTGAAGCTAATACCTAGCATAAGGATGTTTAAAAATATATATTGTACATTTGCACTTGTTATGTTAAATAGAACACTCAAAGTTTGAGAAAATATCAAAGATAGAAATAAAAATTTGGAGTTAAAAAAAATAAAATTCCCCAAGGTAAGATAGAATTTTGTACTTATAAATGAAGAACTTATGTGTAAGTTATGTTTTTAATAGAATCAAGACACATTGGGAAGCTCAGTCCTAGATTAAGATGTTGAACAGGAACAACAACCAAGAACAGCAGCAAACAAGACAATTTTTTTTTTAAACAAATATGTTCTTTATTGTGTACTCGAATATGTAAGTTTTAGATACTGGGACTTCATATTGCATGTTTAGAAATCCACCAGAGCTAAGAACTCAAGTCATTATAGAGAGTGTGCTAGGGCTTCAGAGGGAACAGCTGCTTTTTCTACAAGCTGCACAGAAGCACTTTTCAAGTTATGTACTTGTTTACCTTTTCACTTTTAAAGATTAAACATGTAGCACCCCCTTCTCTCATGTCTCTTTATGGTCCTTTCTACGGATAACTCAAACCCAAATCATAATATGTTAATCACACAGAAGTAAATCAAATTGTCTTTTCCCCATTTTTTCTCCTCACTTCACGTCCACCCTTGAGGAGCCAACCAACAGTGACAGGTGTCACACCTGTGGAAAGGGCTTACTACACCTCAGCACGAGAGGACAGGAGAGTCTCAGAAGGGACATGAGTAGTCCTGGAAACTTAAGTTGGGACAGCCAATTCTCGAGAAGGCCTAAGCACATACAGACCAGATGGCCTCCTCATTACATCATCAGACACCCAGAACAGCAAGAATAGGCCTGTGTACTAAAAACGCCTGCTACATGACCTCTCTCATGAACGCTCATGGTCTACAGATCTCCAGCTTCCTAGAGCAAGAAGAAAAGATGAAAGAAAATGGAAAAGAAGGTTGTTTTTTTTTTTTTTTTTTTTTTTAAAAGTATAAAGCATGTTGATGTGAAGAACCTCAACTCCTGAGCCAGCATCAACCGAGAAGCCATTATTCTTTCCAGCATTCTTCAGAGTTGTGACCATGAAGTTGTAAACAAAGTAAAAACTGGACTGAAAACCCTGATTTCTAACTTGGAAAAAACAAGACCATTTCTATTCCTGCTGTAAGGTGACTAACTACAAAGTAACTAGCATATAGACACTGTAGGAAGGACTATAGAAAATAAAAATAACTAGCTAGCTAACTAACACTTTCTACAGCCAGTGTTTTGATCTTTGCATTCAGTTAAAAGAATGCAGAACTTACGTTGTCATCATTTCTTATAGTGGTTCCATTACATCCTGTCTGTAGCATCTCATGGTCCTGTCCTGAGTTCACTGACACATGAATGTCCATGTTGTAATTTGAAATAACCTTAGTGCCTTGGATAGTATCTGGGTAGAAAGGTCTCTGTATGTATGTTGCCTCACTACAGAGGAGGTCAGGTCACAAATGTTCAGTGAGATATAAGGAGCCTGATTTTGGTCCTCTATTACACAGCACATACTGAATTACTGAATAACAGGGCTTGAAACTAAATGCATGCCCCCTCCTCTGTGTGTGTGTGTGTGTGTGTGTGTGTGTGTGTGTGTGTGTGTGTGATAGACAGGAGGGTATATAGGTACATACCAATTTACCAATGAAAGACAGTCAATCTTTTTAGGACTGCATACCAAGCTAAATATTTAAAAACCTACATCAATGTTTGACATCATGGAATTGTATTAAAAAATACATTAGCCATTAAATGACATTTTGGAACATTTATTTTATTTGTAGAGAGGGAACATGTGCACTGTTTTGAATCTGTAGAAGTCAGTAGGGATCAGTTCTCTACTTCTACCATGTGGGGTCTAGAGAATAATCTCAGTTCATCAGGCTTGGCACCATACTTCTTTATCTGATCAACCTGTGGGCTCCTCAGATGCCATTGTTAATCTAAGTAGCTGATTTATAAAGAAGGTACATGCTCTCAGGATATTTCATAGAAAACATACTCTCTCTCTCTCTCTCTCTCTCTCTCTCTCTCTCTCTCTCTCTCTCTGATGATGACCATGGTGATGGTGTCAGTAGTGGTGGTGGTGGGGTGATGGTGGTGGTGATTTGCAAAGGAAATACAATTCCCAGAAAAAGAAGCTATACCTTCATTGAGTATTGTATAAAGCTGATTGACTGATTAAAACTATGGTAATTTCTTGAGCAATTATGACCTACTGAACAGGAGTATATTGCCACAGTCTGTGTGTAACCTAACATTCTTATGACGCTGGAAATTTTTCTTAAAAAATTTGAAGAGACCACTAAGTTTCACGAACCCAAAGGAGAAGAATATCATCAGATAGTATGTGAGGCTCAGACCAAAGAGATTCCTATTTTACTGAAATCCTCCCATCTGGTGTTTGCCTGGCACATATAAAAATATTTTGGCTTATACTGGCCACAATAAATGATTCATGAAACCATCAGCATGATGAAATATGGAATTTGTGGCAACCTAAATCCATGTTCTCAGGCCACGGTCACACTGTAGAATAAACTATGTTTTCATGCTTTTGAGGTGAAAGCCATTTTCTTTAACGTTCTCACTAGCTGACCAAACATACCTATTATCTGTGATCCTCTCAGCTCCTTGGTGTGTGATCATTATCTTCCCATTCTATTGATGAATCACTGAAGCTCAAGATGGCAGAACTCTGAGATACACAGTCTCTAGAACCATCTATGGATGGAGATTCCTTTTGTGAATCAGGACTTCCCACTGACTTTTATGCCTTGTGGTTGTGTTTATTTGTTTTGTTTCCCATCTCAATTTCATTCTGTTGAATTTTATTGGAGATGTTCCTTGGAAATCTTATAGATAACATGTGGTAATTCATTACTGTTTCAGGGAATAGTGTCCTGACCTCAAGTCCCCTCTACTCTTTGTCTTGAAAATAACTAAGCTAATTCCTAGTATATTTTAACACACCATTCTTCCCTCATGAAGGAAGTCCTCTAAGTTTTTTTATACTTAGATGTGCCTTTCCAAAAGCTGCCTTTTATCTCATACCACCTGTTATCCAGGTTAAGAATTCTTATAAAACATGTCTCTTACCAGTAATATTACAGTACACCTTGAATGTCCCAGTGGGCCACTGTTATCAGAGTCAACATAGAAGAATCCAGCTGTGTTCCCTCTGTGTCTGTACACCTCACAGGATTGCTCATAGGTGGTGGGAAAGACACAAAGGCAAACTCTACTTGGTTTTTAGATCCCTGTGAATGAGTAAGTAGCTCATACTTTAGCCCACTTTTCATACTTCTTCCTTTCCTATCTGTAGAGCTCCAAGAGCCTTTACAGCTCAACATTCTAGTACTTTGCAGACTTGTACCATATTTTAGTTTCATTTCTGTTGCTGTAAAAATTTCCTGACAAGGATGTAACTTATGTGAGAATGGGCTTATTTTAGCTTACAACTGTAGGTCACAGACCATCATTGTAGAAAAACCACAGTTGCAAGAACCTGAAGCAGCTAAGTCACATCACATCCACAGCTGGATAGTCTCAGTCTCTCTTTCTCTTCCTCTTCCTTCCTCTCTCTCTCTCTCTCTCTCTCTCTCTCTCTCTCTCTCTCTCTCTCTCTCTCTCTCCCTCTCTCTCTCTCTCTTTAACCAGAGGCAAGAGACACCAGCTCCTCTTCAGAGGGACTATTAGTATAGTAACGGAGCCTCATTAAACAAAAACAAGCAGATCTCTGTAAGTTTGGGGGTATCCTGTTCTACATAGAGAACCCTACATCAGCCAATGTAACATAGTGAAAACCAATTTCAGTAGGAAAAAAAGAAGAGTAAAATATCTGGCTGAGATGAAACTTAACAGAGTAGTTGGGACAGGTTAGTCACTTGGCCTTGGGACTGAGTTCACCTTAAGATATATTAAGGACATGTAAAGAATACCTCTACCTCTACTGAGATAATTCACAGAACTGCTGTTTTTTGTTGCTGTTGTTGTTTTGTTTTTTGTAGTTCCTCTGAGCTAAGCCATCATGAGGTTTGGCTGTGCATACCTCAGGTTCTGAATCCTTATAATCCTTATTTGCTGCACAAACGACTGGGGATCCACGAGGAAGAATGAAACACTGGACCCAGTCATATAGTGGAAACCAAGATCAAATTACAAGTAAATCGCAGACATAGGTATTAAAATGTGGAAGGCATGGACATTCTTGAGGAAATGAAGACTTGGTTTCTTTATAAATTAGAAGCAAAGATACTATCAATTATTCAAATTAATAAATAGCAAAACAAAGTAGCTAAACATATTTATAATAAAATGAATGAAAAAGAAGAAATAAATGTTAATGAAAAATATATCAAATAGAAACAAATATTAATATCAGGAAATATTAATATAAAGTCACAAAATGGAGAGAAGACCCAGAAGCAGGAAATGACCCATAGGAGAATCACAGTACATTCTTATGTGGAGAAACTGAGTCCCTAGAAGAAAATCAAAAGGAAGTTGTTGGTAGGGCTTGAGAGATGATTATACTGGAGTGCTTGCCATATAAGCATGAGGACCTAATTTCTAGAATCAATATATAAAGCTGTGTGTGCCAGTGTGCTCCTGAAATCCCAGCTTAATGAAAGGGCTCCAGGTTCTATGTAAGACCCTACATCAAATATAAAGTGGAGAGTAACTACATAAGATATCCAACATTGACCTCCACATGCACATATGATTTCACATGCAAGCATATCCATGAACAGGAAACATGCCATATTACTGGAAGTTTGGGGGAATTTTTTTTGGTTAACAGATACTAGGGAAATAAAGATCTTATCTTCTGGTTCTTAGCTTCCTTAATAGAATAATTTAGGAATGGATTTAATTGAAAGTTTGAAAATAATTTTACTAGAATTTAAAAGAAATTCACAATGCAGTCAAAGCAGAAAATCTCAGTAGATGCTAAGAGGAGGAAGATAGAGAAAATAATAATAATAATAATAATGATAATAATAATAATAAAGGTTGAGTTAAACATACATAGAAGTAAGCTACAATGTGGCAGGTAGCCATATGATAAGAAGCAAAGTTTCACAGAAAGAATAGAAAAGTTGGGTACCAGGGAAAGCATTTTAGGCTCTGATTAATATCTAATAGAGAAAGACAGATTAGAAGAAATAGGGAGAACTTATTAGTCAGAACACAAAATTTCCCACAGACCCAGAAAAACCTTAAGGTACCTCAATAGAACTACACTAGGGTTTGGGATTGTAGAAAGGGGAACATTATCTAAATAAAGAAACAATATCACCTTTTTTTCTTTTTAACATAGCTTAATAACCTGCATTCCTGATGTTCCTTGACCAGATAATCAGCCAGCCCAACTACGCTAACTCTTGACCAGACAATGGAATATCTTCAGCAAAAATTAGATTCCATTTGAATGCACACAAAGATTCTTTGGAGATAGCAAAATTTGTTTATATGAAAAACAGCAACCAGTAAATTCTGCACTGCTGTTGAAAAGTGGAAAACCAAGGATCTTGAGGATAAATTGTAACAAACAGGGAAGATGTATAATGTGAACAGGCAGAGCAGAGTGCTCAATGTTTTTATATATGAGGGAAATAGGCTGAGTACTGTTCTGGCAGATAATTTATTACCTAAGGTACAATTTCAAATGTACTTGTGATGTTGTCTCTCATTAGAGATAATGGTAGCATTCAGACAATATAATGGTTTTACTTAGACCTCACTGTTTCAAGTACCAAGGTCAGAGCTATATAGATTTGCAGTTTCACCATTTATATTCCTTCTGTAAATATATGGAAACAAATATAAAACTCAGTACATTGTTTGTGTGTGTGTATATACATATTTCTGTGTGCATGTACTAGCCAGAGACTGACATCAAGTATCTTCCTATATCATTCTCTTTACTGCTGCCTACTCTCATTTTAAATTTGGTGTGGACATGTCATGGAATACATGTGAAGTCAGTGGAATTCTTGGTGAAGTTGGTTCTCTTCTTCCATCTCATAGGTATTAGGTATTGAACTCAGGTTGTTAGACTTGTTGGCAATCATCTTAACCCTGTGATCATCTTCTCAGCTTTTGAATGTTGTTTTTTTGAGACTGAACATGAAGCTCACCAATTTGGCTAGATTGGCTTGCCAGTGAGCCCCAGAGATGCTTCTGCCTCTGCCTCCCAACACTGGGATTACAAGTTCAGGTCACTATGCCTGACTCTTGATTTTCAGTTGTAGGGTTTAGGGCTCAATTGCTCATGTTAACCTGGCAAGTTTCTTACCCATTGAACCATGGTTTTTTGAACCTCAGTATGTATTTTTAAGGCCTTAAAATGTTATAATTCTTCTTAGCATGTCTCATATTGTTACACAACTCTATATACATATACAAGAATGTTCACAACAATAATTAATTTAAGAGGCCATGAATTTGAAAAAGAGCAAAGAAGAAAAGAGCAAAGAAGGTCTGGATGAAGAAAAGGGATAAGATAAATGATACAATTATAGTCTCAAGAAATAAACAATATAATTTTAAAAATGTTTCAATGCAATGTTTCTTCTTCCTTAAGGTTTTCTGTGTAATAGAGGATTTCCTCCATGATTGCAATCAATTACACATCTACATGCATTGCCTGAGGACACAAATAAGATAAAATTAATTCTGTTACCAAGTTAATGTTTATGAAGTTATTAAGTAAGTGTTTGTGAAGCATTATATTTAGCAGCTATTTATTTAATCAAGTTTATCAAACCCAGAATGTACTAGATTTGAGACTCTGTCTTTTTGTCAACAAAGAAAAGAAGTGTTAAATGAGAATCACAAAAATCACTTAAAATTTTTCAGGGCATCACATTGGAATAAGCAGAACTTTTGATTTCTGAGGCTATAAATAGATGTCACAAGGCATGGTGAAATGTCAGTTTGTGATATTAGACCACAAAGAAGGAGTCAGAAGGTGCTTCAGTCTCCTGGGCTACAGTGTATCAAAGGCAGCATGCCAACCAAGTGCCTCCTGGTGACTTGGAAAATGGAAAGATTGGTACCTATTGTGAGCTCCTACTCTACAAAACTTTTCTATACTTCATTGTCACTCTTGAAACCAGATATAAAATGCAGTCTGTAGCAACAGTTCATATGTATAGACGATATAGATATAGATATATGGACTATATAGTATATAATATATAGTCTATACCATAGACTGTATACATACTACGTATGGAGAGCCTTATGTATAAAATGTCTGTTACCTAAAAGGACATCCTGAAATTCTACAATGCAACAAGTCAGTCTATGAAACACACAGTAAGCAATCTTAATAATGTGCTGTGGTTACAACATGAATATGAAACCATAGAGTATAAAAATGCATTTTAGTTGTCCATATCTAAATAAAGTCCAGTCTATTAGGGACATGAAAGCAAATGAACTTTATCTTAATGCTGGACTGAGATGAATGTCAGTGGGCATGGCTTCACTGTCAGTGTCCCTCTGACTACATTAATTAGTGGCACCCAAGCTTGCCATAGTCCTTGAAAGCCATGGTTTCAAAGGTGACCTATGGTATCAGACTAAAAATACTACTCTAAAACTTGCTTCACAAGAGATTCAGTTTAGACTGGAGAGGGCTCAGGCACTGAGAGCATGAGCTGCTTTGCAGTAGCCCTGGGTTTGGTTCCTAGAACCCACAATGTACAGCTTCCAGTGACTCATATCACCAGTGTCAGAAACTCTGACACTCTTTTAGCCTCTGTGCATCCAAGTAGTGGCATCCCCTAGTCAAAATAAATACCAGCTGCTGTCAGATATCAAGAGGCTTTTTCATTCTTTTGTCATCTTAACCTTTGTGTTTCCAGGAATCTTACTTACTTCCAGAGAAGCAGCAATAAAGAACTCTGTCCATCAATATCACTTTACATATCACCCCCTGAACACACATGAGTCTGACAAATCATTTTGCCATTTCATGCCTTTCTAAAAGTGATCTTTGGAGGCTGACAGCTCTGAGTTTGACATCATGATGACTGATAAAGATGGGATCTCTCAGAAACAGACATGGTTCCAAATGGAACTAAAACAAGCTTCTTTACTACTGTTTGGGGCTGATAGTATTTAAGTAAAAACAAATAAACCAAACAACATTTATAAACAACAACAGCAAAAACAGACTCAAGGACTTAGGAGACATCTCAGTCAGGAAAATGTTTGCCTTGCAATCATAGATATTTGAGTCCTATCCCCTAATCCCACAAAATAAGATTGGAATGATAGCATTCACTTGGAATCTTAGAACCTGGAATCAGGAGAGTTAGAAGTATGAAAGTTCCTGGGAATCCTTGGCCAGGCAGCCTAGCCAGATCACTGAGAGTTCTTACCCCCAAAATCAAGGTGAACAACACTAGAAGAAGGACAGTTCAGACTATTCTCTGATTCCACATGTCCTCATATACACTTGTAAGAGATCATACATAACTCTCTGATACATACTACTCTAAATGAGACAAAGAAATATACACACCCAGAAAAAATATCCCCTGGCCACTGATTGTCCAAGGTCAGAACATTCATTTGAAAAGTGGCCATATACCACCCACATCTCTACCTAAATAACAAACTCATTTTTCCAGGACATCTCCTGTTAGCTCAGATATGGACACTAAAAAATAAAATAAAAATAAAAAAGAGAACTTTAACACATTATTTTCTTCTCAAATGCTTGCTTTCTGTAAGTCTGCAGAAGCAGGCCCTAGTCATTTTTCCTTCTAAAATTGCTTTTCTCTTGTTGCAGATGTTACACAGGCCAGAGATCTGAGTCACTGATGCCATATCTCACATTGCTGCTTTGCCATATGGTATGGAGAGCTTATGTTATTGAAGCAGTTCTCTTTGCTTTATCTACTGGTTTCCACTTGTTATAGAGTCTGTGCATGCTAAGGACTCAAGAATACTTGGCGAGCATGGCTCTTCTTTAATGTCAGAAACATAATCAAGGCTACTGAGAAGATAATGAACAGAGCCAGCAAGAGCAACTGTGGCTCTTTTTAAAAGGTGAGGCCAAAAATCCAGATGTACATGGTTGTAATCCCCATGTGAGGGGCAAGATGTAGGGAGATACCTGGGACTTGCTGGCAGGCAGGCAGCCAATGATGTACTCCTGTCTCACAAAACTAGCTTGACCTCGACTTCCATACACTGACATTTTTATGCTTACACATCTTCACCCATATGTTTATCTTCCCACATTCAAGCAAAAATTTTTATGAAAGAGGTCTGACTGGATGCACACGTAGTTCCAATGACTTAGGAGGCTGAGGCAGGAGAATTACTCGAGCTGGGGAGTTTCAAGCCTTGAAAACAGAAAGGGTGTACTTCTTAAAATGAAAAATACAAATTTAAAGTGAGGACCAAGCATAATGCAGGAATAACTTAAGATGGACTGCTCTATAGCTAATTGAGGACTTTATATCTGCACATCTCATAATTCAAAATCAAACATCAAGGTGCATAAAAATGACATAATCTTGTTTCTAATTTAATGCAAAATTATGGTGACAAGATAGCCTTATATGTAGATATTATTGTCATCTAAATATCCATTTTAAGATTACACAGGGTCTAAGAACTTGAGGCAAGGCAGCTTGTCCGATCAAGGGTATAGGTAAGCAATGGTGGGTTGGAAACTTATGTCCAGTACAGCTTCCCAGTCACCATTGTCAGAGAACTCAGTTCATAGGTCAGCATCATTCTTTGTCCTGGTATCAGCATGTCTCACCCATTTCTCTGGTGGTCATCATGCTCATTCAGCAACCTTCAGAAAAAACACAAACATGTCCTCTTCCCCATATTTAATACCTGACTGGAATCATGCCTTTTGCCAGTAAGTGGATTCTTCCCTTTCACCTATACATAAGTATGCCTAGTTGTAGACTGCCATAGACACTCAGCAGAAAGTTCCTTGGCATTCAAATTAAAAAAATACTTTAAAATAAAAAATAAAAAGAATATGATTTAAATAAATTTGTGGTGTACAGAGGTATATCTCCCCCCCCCCTTTTTTATTTTTTGAAGATATTGTTTTCAAGTCCCATGGGCCCATTCCACAATCTCTAGTCCTTGACAATTATAAGGAATCCCTGTAATATGGGTAATATTGAATTGCTGCTAAAGACTTTCAAATGTTCGACTGCCATAGCCAGGCCCATTATTTGTTTGTTTGTTTATTTGTTTGTTTGTTAGGCTCAGATACTTTGGTCATCCTGATAAGCCCTTAGAAACTGTGATCATGGGAGTGACCACGTAATTGGGTTTAATGCCTTACTTTTTCTTTGACTATTTGTGTTTATTATATTGCTTGTTCTTTGACTGTTTGCATCCATCTATTGTATTGCTAGACCCTCAACCTAGAATTGACCTTAATCAGTTGTAATCAAAATGGTATAAAAGCATAATCAAAATCAGCATGTAATCAAAATGGTATAAAAGCATAAAGGAGGAGGGGGATAGGATAGGGAGTTCTATGGAGGGGAAATGGGGAAATGGGATGACATCTGTAATGTAAATAAATAATATATCCAATTTAAAAAATCTTTAAAAAAAGATTATACAGGGAGGAATAGAAATGTAGCTTAGTTGGTAGAGTACTTGGCTCACATGTTCTCAAAAGAAGCCTGTTCAGAATTAGGAGAGAACACGGAGGAACATGCTCCCACTTCATCCTCAATTCTTCCAAGTGCACTTGGGTGCCCAAGAGCCTGAGAACTAGACAAGATAGTTCCACTCCCCCAGGACCTCAGACTACCCTACTCCATTTCTAGAACAGGGTCCCTCAGCTTCACATACCCTGACTCCTGCCCAGAGCCAACATGGGGTGAGTGAAGTCAAACTTCCATGTCTCTGCTTCCCCAAGCAGCCCTAACCCCTAGCCCCATGGCCGGGCAGATGCTGAACCCCCCACTTTAATCTAACACAGCTTCTCCTCAATCTATTCAATCAATTGTATAAAAGCCCTGGAATTGGAATTGCTGACTAACAGTTCATGTAAGTGTTTGAACATGCATGTATACACAATTTTGCATGTATGTGGGTATAGATTTTTATAAATGCAGCATATATGAATGCATACAGCGATGTATGAATACAGAAGTGTGCATGAACATATGGAGGCCAGAGGTCAATCTCAGATGTCATTGCTCAGACATCATACTCCCCTGACCTCAAGATCAAGGCCTCTCATTGTCCTGGGTTCACCAATTCCACCTAAACTGGCTGGTCAATGAGCTGAAGGGTCCTCCTGTTTATGTTTCCAAGCATTGAGATTCCACAGGCACACCAACACTTGACTATTTACATAGTACATGGGTTCTGGGCAACAAACACGGGAACTTAAGCAAGCACTGTATTTACTGGAGTATCTCACTTGTATATGAGTTTTATAAACTTATTTTTTAAATCTTATTTTAAGTTCTATTTGTTTTATAAAAGGACACTAAGAAATAATTACAAACTTTTGACTTACATAAGTTCAGTACAGTGTTAGATCAGAGTCAGGTCCTACCTTTCTTATTCTTTTTCCATGTTTAAGTTTACCCAGCACGTACTAAGCAGCTATTGATTGAAAATGTTCCAGCCTAGAAAATAGATGGTAAGTATCTAGCCACTTGGAAGTAGTAGGCATCCACCCAACTGTAAGTGTTCTTCCAATATCACATGCAGGAGCCCATATATACTCCAAACAGAAATAATATAACACTTTAGTAATGATAAAAGAGAAACCATACTTTCTATCCTCAAACAAATGGAAATATAAACACATACAATGTGATATGGTATGCTGTATGGTTGGGGAATGGAGGAAGCTTAGTTAGCACCTGACACAAAGAAGACCTGGGTATACAGAAAGTGTTCAGAGAGCAATTAGAGCTGAGCTAGAAAAGGATGTAAGATCCATGGCTGGACAAGCCATCAGGAACTACAAAAAATTTTTTCTAGGGTTTTTTTTCCATTTTTAATTTTGATGAAATGCCCTAACAAAAAAGCAACTTGGGGGAAAAGGGAGTTTACTGGCATATCATTCCAAGTTGTCCATCATATAAGAGAGGTCCCAGCAGCAAGAGCTTGAAGTGGCTGGCCATATCCAGAATGAAGAGCAGAGAGGAATGGACACAAATACATAGTTTGCTTGCATGCCTGTGCTCAGCTCTATTACTCTACTTTTAAATAGTCCAGGACTCCTTGCTTGGGATATGTGCTTTGCAGACTGGACTGTCTTACCACATCAATTAATTATGTCAATCTCCTAGAGACATTCCCACAGGGCAACCAAATTTTAGTTCTCATTAAGTTTCTTCGTATTGGATAGTATGTTGTGTCAAATTGAAAATTAAGAATAATTACCACTCGGGAGAAGGCCCTAAGGAAAGCATAACCTGTGTGGGTTGCTAAGAATACTCCAGTATTCTAAGCAGAAATGAATTGGACACATCCTCCAATCTAAACCTGACCTTTCAAATTCCCAACTGGAGATTCCCAATGTATTCCACCTTTGCTGACTGACTAGAGTTTCTTTATTACCTACTGGAAGATGGAATGAAATGATAAGATAAAAGACGATTGAGACTGTATAGACATTTATGGAGATGTAAAATCACTGTGAGATGTACGAATAATTTCTAGGTTTGAATCATTTTAAGACTGAAAATAATAAATTTTCAGTTAGCGTGGAGTGTAGTCCATCCAAGAAAAAATGTAATGGGATTTTGGGGGGAGTTGATTTGCTTTTTTTTTTTGGAAAAAAATGTAGGTGAAACAAAACAATGATATCCAGGCACCAAACTGACTGCTATTTATCTCTTTCAGCCCACTGTCCCAGAAACACTTGTTCTTAAAATTTTAGCTCAATTGCTCAGAGACTAAACAGGGAACATCTGGCTACAAAGCCTATTTACAGATATGGTAAATGAACTCATGCAAGACAAAATCTTTGCTCTAAGCTGTCCAGCTGATATGGACTGTATTCGAGAATCTGATACTGAGTCTGACTGCAAATTTCATGTTCTGTCCCCTAAATCCTGGAAATAAATAAAACTGCACACATACACAAATAGTTGAACCATGCTCACAAGTTTCAAAATGGACCTGAATATGACAGAATAAACATGAGCCATTACTGAGAAGTTCTTAGAAGGCATCCTATTTACACAGAATTAATCTATGTCATCATTGTTAGTCTCAATTATACACAGGCACTACAGATATAGCACAAATGAAAATATTTTGTTTTATGTGTCATAAAGAATTTGTCTTTCTCATCCAGAATGGGTTAGCAAATTCCTAGTTTTTAATCTACAAAGAAGAAACTTTGCAAAGAAAAATGTGTGTGTGTCAGCTCTACCAGTCCCATGATGTTTGATATGAGTGTGTAGCAAATGTGCCCTGAGCAAATTTTTAGGACGGGTAAGAAGTTATGTTACCAGGGTACCTCAATGCATATTACACAGGAAATTTTTGCCCACAGTAAATTCTAAATTTAAAATATAATGAGCCTGAAACTTCAAGCTACCTTCACTACGTGGAGAGTTCTAGGCCAGAGAAAGAGCCTATCTGAAAGTATAAAGTAGATGGCACCTGTAGAATATCATCTAAAGCTGTCTTCGAATCTTCATGCAGATGCTTGCACATGCACATGTGTATACACACTCAAACACACATATACTCATAAACTTGGAACATATGTCACATAATTAAACACAGACCATTAGAGAATTAGAAAATGCCAAACAGGATGCAGAGGGGCATGCAATAGTTTCAAGTCTAACTCCTGCCAAGAACATTGGACATGAATTAACAAGCCATTCACAAGTGAGTGAACTATGTAGTGGTCAATGCCTACTGTCCATGTTTCAAAGTGATACTAGAATCTTTCTTTCCATCCCCCTTATGGTGGCTGTCCTTAGTTGCAAACTTGACTATATCTGGAATTAACGTAAACCCAAAATAAGAGGAGTTTTTTTTTTTTTCCTTTTTCTTAATTTGAAGTAGTAACATCTACTTTTATTCAGGATCTTTGAGTTAGGAAGTTATTTCTTTAATCCAGATCTTTTGAGCTGAGAAAATACACAGCACTGGGAGCCTACTGTTTCCATAGTTACTCTGCTTGGATGCTAACCAATTTTTGCAGGGATGGTCTAAGATCTTTATCCAAACAAGCAGAAAGCATTATGGTTTTCTTAGTGCCCAAGCATCTTCACCTTCTTTTGGATTTCTAGACTGTTAATTTATTATTTTGTATCAAAAATCAAACACATTTTCCTGTTGGGATGTGATTTCAAAGTACTGAGCATTCCAATAGGTCCACATGAATTTGCATTTTGACTTTCACAAACACATGCAACCCAATCATACAAGATTTGGGACCTCATATGGATCAGGCTGGCCTTGAACTCATAATGTAGACATGGATGACTTTGAAGCTCCTGCCTCCACTTCTGAGAACTGGGATTAATAGTATGTTTTTCATTTAACGAGTTATATCCTCAGGTCTTAGAATAATTTTAAGTGAGATGTAAAGCACAAAGAAATTTTATACCTCCTTTAATATGTTTTTTTCTCTTATCCCCTTGTCTGGAAAAATGCTCCAACTTTAATAAAATCCTCTTTCTCAAACTAGAGAGAGAGCATCTTCCCTGGGGAGAACTACCACCTATGGTGAAGGACTCCTCTGGTACTACACAGTCACCATGAACATCCACAACAAGTTCCTCCTCAGTGTCTGGGATGTCAACCCATACCCATTCCTTATCTTCCTATATTACATTATATTCTGGGATGTGGTTTGTAGAGTGAAAAATTATAAAGACCATTTTATAAAATATATACAGGCTTTTTCTTTACCCCTAGACCTGAGCAAAAAGAATGCAGGTTCCAGAAAGTGGAACTGAATGTAAAATTTTAGGCCTTCACTGCCTCGGGATACATTCAGGGAAGAACAACATTCCTCAAGCCTCAGGGAAGATAAACCACCTGTGGGTGGGGAAGGCCCAAAGCAGGAAGACAACATTCCTGACCACAGAGAAAGATGCAAGTCATTTGGGTGGTTCAAAGAACTAGCTAACTTTCCACTGTTCTTGGTTACTCCCCTCCCCCCACACCCACCCCGCTCCCAGGTCTTCCCAGTGTTACAGCCTGCTGATGTTCAAAATTTGTAAAGCAACCAATCATGTGTAACAGCGCAAAAATTCCTCCCTTTCTCCACCCTGTGCTATAAAAAAGCCCCTCAACTTGCTGGCCTTTTGTCAAAACTCTACTCTTGCATGGGTGAGCAGTTTGACTGTTGACTGACAGCTCTCTTCCCTAATAAACCTCTGTGGATTGCATCCAGGCATGGTGTCTTGCGAGCTTGTGGGTGGCCGTGACTTTCCAAGACTTGAGTAAAGGTCTCCCGAGTTTGGAGATCTTCAGGTTCAGCTCTGTACCTGTTGTACCCTGGCCTTGACAACATGGCTCAGCTGACCACTTCCTATTTGCTTCCTATTCCTGTTCACTCTGACTTTCCAAAAAGCTTCCATCTAAAGGTACTCACACTTTCCCTGAAACTCTTAAGCATCCTCCCTCAGTCACTGCTGCATGAACTCTGCCTATCTTTTATCAATGTTCTACAGAGGTCTTAATGTGATTGTTTTATGTTGTCATGCTAGAAAATTGAAAATTAAACAGTTTTGACTTCTTAGTTGTGGAATTGAATAGGAGAATCTGTGTGATTCCTTTTACTTTATGTGTTCTAATTACAGGAGTGTACTGTTTTTAAGCAGGAAAAAACATGTGATTGGAAATTCTTATAGAGAGTTTATTTTAAATTTTCCTTTTTTCCTTTTTTCTGTTTGGCTTTTATTCCCACCACACAATGATTTACATCTATGATTAAAAAAACTAAAATGATCTTTGCTGATGAAAAAGAAGAAAACCAAAGTTGTTCAGAGAATTCTGAAAAATAAAAAGTTTAAAAGGAACATTGCTAGTGACTGACATCATGGTTGCCACTGCATCTATTAGCCTAAATTTTACCATAGGTCACATAGTTATCCCTCAGGCTTCTGCTGGTTCCCAAGAAGTCGTCGTCTACATTTCATAAATTTTTGTAATAGCAGATCCAACTTTATATAAATATGTGTTTATATGTGTGTGTGTGCACGTGTGCAAACACTCACATGTTTTCGCATGCGCAAACAGCCAATGAAACCAGGAAGGAGACCATATGAGGGAGAAAAAAGATAATGAGCAAGAAGGATAGATAAGGACAAAAAAGACATGTGACATGAAAATGGGATAAAGGTTGTGGGGAGACCATGAAAGAGCACAAAAGGAGTCAAGGGGATGGGGAAGAAGAGATAAAAGGAGAATGAACCAAAACAAATCTAAAATGCCACAATAAACCCAATTATGGACTGGTTTCATCACTGTGACCCAGTTCAGCAAATAAGCAATTTAAGACATGAAAGGGGTAGTAGGCTCACAGTGGGATTGTACAGGTCATCATGGGGAAGAAGTCCTGGTAGCTGGACTATGAAGCAGCCAAATACTTTTTGCCTACAGTCAGGAAGCAGAAAGATAAGGGTACTGAGGCTCAGGTTGCTTTCTACTTTACTATTCTATTGTGGACTCCATCATAGGGTTCATTAGATGAGTCTTTCCACCTCCATTACCTCAATCTAGAAATTATGACAAAGGCATAAATTTTGCTTAGATTCTGTCAATTTGACAAGAAATGTTAAGTATCAGCATATATGCAAATAAGTACATAAATCTCTGAAAATCAGGCATGTCCTCTGGGTACAACTTGTCCCTTATGTTTTCTCAAGTTCTGTAAAAACATACTGTGTGGACTTCCTTCTCATTCATGATACCATATACCTATACTGTTCTGAAATATGATGTGTTATGTATAAGACTACAATCACACACACATTCAAACACAAAATTGTGTACTGTGTAGCATGTCAGACAACAACTGACAGCACATGATAATAGTTGGATAAAAACATAATGCAGATAAAATAATCAAATCATACTTCCCCTTTTATTTTTTGAGATAGAGTCTCAAACCCAGAGCACACAGATGCAACTAGTCAGTCCTCTAACCAGCTTGGTCCGGGAATTCTCATTCTCTACCTTCTAAGACTAAAAATCCCAAGCTAGCTGCTATGTCAATCCTATCATGGTCTTTTTGCTTGCATAGCTAGCACCTTTACTTACATATAATCACAAGATCCCACCCTGGTTTATTTTTATAGAGTTGTTCAATATTTTGATACAGAAACATCTACCATTTTGTTAGTTTCCGAGAGTTTCTATAAATATTACAGAGTTTTGTAACCGAAACACAAACATGCCTACAGGCAACATGCATCCCAATTAAGTTATAAATTGCTTCCACACATTTGTAAGTAAAAATTTCATACATTATAATAAAAGATTGACATCTTGAGTCTATATCACTTAGATAGATACTGTAACTGTCTATACCTTTTAATATATAATGCCATTCTATGTAATCCAGGCTGCAATCAAATGGCCTGAGAAGGCAGTTTTCAAATAGCATTGTCCTAATTAAACAGGTCATGGATCTACGATATAAATATAACTATAACTGTATCCACATGTCCACAAAGGTACACTTCTAGAGATTCAGATCTTACACATAGATGTAGAGTACAGGACACACATACACAACACACATACACACACATCAATAAACAAGAGGAGAAAGAGAGAGAGAGAGAGAGAGAGAGAGAGAGAGACTTTACTCCTTCTAATACCTTGATCAAATGCTAGCACTAGGCATAGTAGAAGCTGGAACAAGAAGATGTGATCCACCACAGAGCTCTAAAACTACATGCTCAGTATCACCTTTAAACGATTTCTGTTTTCTCAAGAAACATTTCAAATCTGTCAAAATTCCAATAGATGACAACTAATTTATTGATTCTGTGAGCAAGGCACTGTTAGTAGGAGTGAAATTGCCTTGAGGGCTGTAGATAATTATTTGAAAATATATAACAAAATCACATATAATCTTTCACCTACTAAGCACTTCTCTGGGAATTCTTATACCTACAGATACAATTTCAAGTGTATGAAATGACATAGGTCCAAGTGCTCAAGATTATTCTTTGTGATTCCAAAATAATATCTCTGTGAAAAGGCCACCAACTAGGATTTCATAAAGTGAACTCTGATACAAACATACAATTGAATTTTTTGCAGTTGATAAATGAATAAAATATATGCTGGTCTCAAAAAAGAAGCTTTGGGTTAGATAAAACAGATTGATAAAATACAAAATACAAAATGGTATGTGTGATGCAAACATGTGTGTCTGTCCATGTCTATAAGAGGAAGATAGCTACCTGCTAGTAACCGAAGAAAAGCATAGACAGAAGACAGTGCTAGAACTGAGACTGTCACATGACTTGCCATGTCCTTTCATTTGGTTAACTTCAAATTGTAATATATACATTGAAAAAAGTCCAGGGCCTGGGACATGTGTAGAGGAGTGTCAGCTATCTGCTGGGGTGGAGTGGGTTAATTACTTCAGTTTAGGAGTTTAAGAACAGACTTGAAAACATAAAATTTTGTCCAAAGGAAATAAACAAATTTCAAACATTCTTATGAAGAGCTGTTTAGAAAAACCAAAATAAAACAGGAACAAGCTGAGGGCTCAGATCAGTGGCAGACCAACTTTGTAGTATATATAAAACCCCAAATGCACCCTTTAAATATGATCAAATGTTAATATGTATAGAAATTTATTATTCTGTGAAGCTCATATATAATGGATTTTTATGTAAGATACTTATAGTGGAGAAATCATGGGATGGATATTTTTTCCCTGATTACCTTAATGCCTGATATTATCATCTTGCAGAATGGACTACATTGACATTGTTTGGAAAAACACTGTATCAGGATACACAAGATCAAGTTGTCAGCACAAAGGAGATTTAATTTTCTCAGTGAGGCAAAGGATGTTATAAAAGTGACAGAAGCTTGAGATAGAAGATAAAGAGAAGGGGAGGGAAATGGCAAGGGGATAAAAGGGTTAAAGTAAGGGTTAAGAAGTATTTGTCATGAAGAGGGGGCAGGCAACCCATATTCTAAGAATCCACTTCCTAATGGTGCTACTATGGGACCAACCTTTAAAACATGGACCTATGGGGGACAGTAGGGATATAAACTAGATCTGGGGCTATTAAATTCACATTTAGTGTCTTGGAACATAAAAGGATCATATGAAAGTATATTCCTTAAGAAATACCCTGGCTTTTGAACAGAGTACTATCAAGTTTTCCCTTGGAAAGGCCTTCTTAATTTATGTGGGACTCATTCATTGAATTGGGCTTTCTGGTTAGTGAGCTCCAGTGATCTGCTTGTTCAGTGCTAGGATTGAAAGCACATGCTATTATCTCTGCTTTTGAGTAGGTGTTTGGAAGATAAAACTCAGTCTCCTGTTTGTGCAGCAGTCACTTTACTGGCTCAAGCATTTCCCCAGATTACACTATGTAGATTTTAAATAAAAGATAAGAGAAAGAGAGCTGATCTTTGTGCAACATGACACTGTGACCAGTGTCACTATGACAGAGATGGACAAGCTTAAGTGATATGGATATAAACAGGAGTGCCAAGGCACCTTAATCTGCAGTGTGTGATATTTGATGGAATCATAGTCAAATACAGTTAATGTGAAGAAGGATCCAGCCAAGGTGATACATAACTGTGAGTGAGAGTCTCGTGTGTCAACCTGGCAAGAATCCTACACCCAGGTACCTAGTGAATCACTGATTTCTGTGCTTTTGTAACGGGGTTTTGTAGATGAGATTAAAATTTATGAACAGTAGATTTTATTTACATGAGTTTATGTGGAAAATCTTGGTGGGCTGTCAGAAATCCTCAGAAAAACCTGAAGTGGAGCTGAATCTTCCTTGAAAGAAATATTGCCTAGGAGTTCAGAGATGGCTCAGTCAGTAAACAGTTTACCTAGAAGAATGAGGTTCTGTCTCCAGAACACACCCAAAAATCAAATCTGGATGTGGTGACATGAGTTTGTAATCCTCATGATGGAAAGGCAGAGACAGTGAGGGGCTCACTGGTGAGCCAGCATAGTCAAATTAGTGAGTTCTACTCAGGCAGGAACCCTATCTTAAAACTAAACAAAACAAAACTAAATTATGGACAGTTCCCGAGAAACAACACACAAACATATAAAGTTTTCCTCTGGCCTACACACGCACACACACACACACAAACTAATGCACATATACATGTACACTTATACATGGATTTACACACACTCACACAGACATACACATTGTGTAAACAGGCACACACATATCCACAAATGCAAACACAGACACTCACACTGATGTTTACATACACATACACTCACACATACATTCATATAGTCATACTGCATATGCACATATACACACACATATGCTTGTGTGTAAAGACATATGCATGCACACACTGTCAAAGTCATGTATGCCCATGCAGTACACAGGAACACCCACACAAGCACATATACATATGAATATTCACAAGCACATACACACATGCCCACACATAGGCAAACAAACATGCACACATAGTAACATACTTGTACACACATAGGTACACACCCAATTCACTTTTTCCTGAACAAACATGTATACTCACATAGACACACAGGCACACACATATTCTCACACTCACACTACATTGATGAAAAATAGATTAAGCTCCTGTCTTGGAAATCCTTTTCCAAATACGTGTCTTTTGGATTTCAGACTTGCATAAATAGTTCCTAGAACCATCTAAGTAAATTTATTTCACTAAATTTTTTAATACATCTTTTTGTTAGCTGTTCCCCTTCCTTCAATCTGAATAGTATAAGTGGTGTCTCACAGCTATAACCATCTTCAGTAACAACTCTAGGTGATTCAGGCCAGTCGACCTCCTTCCTATTCACTTCATCCAGGTTCATTTCCTTTGGATCCCTGATCCTTCCTTATGTTCTCTAATTGTGCAGATCACACCTCTGCTATAGAGTATAACTCATCTTAAAAATATACATGCAATTTCCTCCTGCCAAGCATTAGCTCTTTGTAGACTATTTTTATGTATGCCATACATTTCATTCAGCTTTATTTGTCCAGACAGAGCCTTAAACTCTTTTCAATGTGTGTTATAGCACTTTATTCCAGTCTTTCAGTTTGAAGACTTTGACTTTAGAAATCAAGTCTTGAATTGCTTGAATGTCATACATAATATTTAGCCTAACATTAGGACCAGCATCAACGCATATTTGTACCTGAATGATAGAAGTATATGTTGCACAAAGGAGTGAGTGATCTTATGGAAGAAATGTTTATAGGAATACGTGTTGAACAAAAATAAATGACAGCGGAATCCTAATGAAACCTGAGACAAGATAAAGTGTACAATAAACAATGATTAGTGATTTGGAAATCTGCTATGGTTATTATAACATTATAATAAAAAGCAGACTCTAAACTAATTAATAAAAATAACAAATTCTTCCTATTGATAATTATTTTTAAGCACTTTCTAAGTACAGCAAGTTAAGGTACTGTCTTTTCTACCTGCATATATCTTTGGCTAGAGACAGATGTGTGAGAGGTGAGGGATACAGTGAGAGAAGAGATAGCTAAAAGATTAAGAGTGTGTTCTGTTCTTGTAGAGGACCAGAGCTCAGTTCCCATCCTCCATGCTGCTCACGGGTGCCTGCATTTTTGGCTCCTAGAAATCTAACACATTCTTCTGGACTTTGGAGGTGCCCTCCCTTACATGTATGTACACATATATAGACAGATATTTTAAAAATAAAGTTAAGTCTCCAAATTTTAGAAATGATAGTCTTCTGCTTTTTATGACTTCTGGCTTAGTGTATACTGGTCCCAGCTTCAAATCCCAGTGTCACAAAAAAGAAATCTAAACAAGCAATGGCTCAGCATTACGAGCACTGATGCTCTCCTAGAAGACACAAGTGTAGTTCCACCATACTCTCTAGGCAACTCACAACCACATGTAGGTCCCTGTTCCATGGCTCCTGATGCCCTCTCGTGGTTGATGATGGCACCTGTTTCTTACATGCACATATCCAGACAAAGACACAAACAAATACACATAAATATATCTTAAAAAATCTAAATATAAATAATTACAAACTTTCAAACATAGAAATAAAAATTGTTTATCTGCTTCATAGACATTGTCTTCCATCCTATGTGTGTGATCTATGTGTGCATATCTCATTATAATAGAATAATGATTATTGTTCTATAATCACATTTAGAGGAAAGGGAATGCCCTCAGACTCAATGCAAAATAACTTCCTGTAATTTAATTAGGTTATTACTAGAGTTTAGCACTGAAGCAAATATTTTTGTTTACAAATACACTTCATTTTCATGCTGTAGTTTATGTCAAAACTAAATGGAAAGAGGTATGTTTCTTCTGTGTGTGTATATGTCTGTGTCTGTGTGTGTATGTGTGTGTGTGTGTGTGTGTGTGTGTGTGTGTGTGTGTGTGTGTGTGTAGCTGCCAGAGGAGGACATCCAGTCTCTTGTCAGTCTACATCTTGGCCTCATTTTCGTCAACATCTCTAACTGGTCACCATATTATACCTGGGATACTTGGCGAGTAAGACTGAACAATAGTCCTCTGGTCTGAAATCCTCTGCTCCTCCTCTTTTGGTCAGCACTGGGGTGTTACAGGTGCCTGTTGTAGTATCTGTCTTTGCATGTAGATCTTCAGATATGAATGTAAATCCCCATAGTTGTGTGACAAGCACTCTTCCCCTTTGAGTCACTACCCTGCCACCATGTTCTACATCTTTTGAATATCCCCTACTGATATGAGTATGATGAAATTACCTACTAAGGAACCTGGACCATTTGTCTGATGGCTCCTGATCTCAGGTATCCCTTGTCTGCATATG
This sequence comes from Arvicanthis niloticus, assembly GCF_011762505.2. Taxonomy (NCBI): domain Eukaryota; kingdom Metazoa; phylum Chordata; class Mammalia; order Rodentia; family Muridae; genus Arvicanthis; species Arvicanthis niloticus. The sequence goes on along the minus strand of NC_047667.1, from coordinate 79,495,357 downwards.
TTACACAGCTATTCCTTCTCTGATATCCGATTAAAACAACAGGCCACAATGAATTCAATTGTTAGCAGACAGAAAATACTCATTTTATTTTCTAGCCATAATGTCAGTGTCATCAGTGAGGGGCAGCAAGAGGTTGATTGCCAGGGTCTCCATCATCAAACAAGTCACCAGCAGGAAATTTATGCAGCTGTAAAATGACTTTGAAAACCACTCTGTTGACAGACTAAAAAACTCAGCCTCCTGTCCTACTCTAGAATTGGATGATTTTATTTCTTTTTTATATTCTCTACATTTATTTAATTTTTGAAAATGTGTTGTTTCTACTAGCATCTTAAAATTGGGCAATCCTATAGCTATAGTAACTGGAGGATGGTTTACAAGCCTCTTTGAAAATTCATGGGTCTTAATGTGGAGAGACTTAAGAAATATTCTTTGAATGACAAGCTAGAACCTCAGCCCTTTCAACCACTTAAAAGTGGAAAATTTCTATATATAGTGGGCAAAGGAAGCAAAACATAGGACATGTGATGTTGTCTGTACTTCCATCGGGGTAGAACATGTAGGAGGAAATGTCAATAAGAAAGTTTGCAGCTCCATTCTCACAGTGGTTTTGTATTTGTTTTTGTTTTTTTCCCACAAACAACTTTCTAAACCTAGTGCTGATTTTAGGAAACATACTCAATAAAATCCAATGCTTCTGATGCCAAAAAGTAAAGGAAAGATAAATTATTTAATGATTGCAACCACGTGTGCATATAGCATGAGAAGGGATTCTTGAGTTAAATAAAGGATTTCCTGTAAAACAAAATAAGACCTAGCAGGAAGTGGCCAAGGTGAAATAAGGACAAAAGATAAGACAAGGGAGAAGTCCTCACTATGATCAAGTGAAGACAAGTGGCTCAGAGCTGCTCTAAAGAAGATTCACAAAGGCCAGGAACTGAATGTCTCCACTGACAGAAGCTGACATCAGAGCTAATATCCATTAGAGTGATGAAGAAGGATTGTAGGAAGCTGGGTCACTCAGTGAAGCATAATGGTCTGACTTCGACACCCAAAACCCCTACACACAAAGTTTCGCCTGGTTGTTTCCCTAGCACTGAAGAAGCAGAGACATGTGTACCTCATAGAGTTCTTGCCCAGTTGGACCAATGTGTTGGCCATTTTCTGTCACGAAGAATGTAAATGGCTTGAAAGTAATCGGACCCACAGTCCCCAACCTTCAAATAGATATTCTTACCTAAAAATACACATGTACATATACATACATAAATAACAATGTCAGTTAATGACAGTTCCCTGAACAATTTGAAGCAACACAGAGATATAATCATAATAACTTTAAAGAAACAACAGGAATCTAACTTAAAAATTACGTCTAGGACTAGGATACAGCTTGCTCTGAAAGTATAAGGACCTTGGTTCAGATGTCCCAAACCCACTAAAGCTGAGCATAGCAATGCTCAGTTATGTGTGTGACTATAATCCAAGTGATGGGACTATGGAGACAGATTCTAGGGACTTGGTGGCCATCTATTTTACATGAAAAAGTGAAGTGAACTCTATCTTCAATAAGAGGCCCTGTTTAAAAAACAAAACAAAAATAACAAAACAATTTAAAAAAAAAAATACTGAAGGTCTGAGAAAGTCACCCAAACCCTAACTCAATCTCTTGCTTCCACATCAGTACTAGTACATGCACATACATGCCTAGGTATGAATTCACACACAGACATCCGTACACTGTTAGTTTACCAAAAACAACAAATCTTATCTAGAGTATAATTGATTCAACTTCTCTTTGGAAGGAGCCACAATAGTCAGGCTTTTGTCCTTGGTTTTGTAATTGAATGTCCTTGGCTTTGTATCCAAAACTGTTTTTCATCCTATTCTTTGCCTTTGTATGAAAATGAACACTTGTCTCTCCTCAAGATTGCAGTGTGGACAACATGATGTAAATGCAAAAGAAACCACAAGGAAGGGTTATGATCAGACTTGTCATGGAGATTTCACGCCCACTGACTTAGGAATGTATCTCAATAGCAGTAGAGGCGGATTCTATTATTTTTCCCTAGAATGTGGCATCAGCAAGGCTCCAATTAGAAGAATAACTTGATATAGGTCATAAGGTTGCTGTATTAGAGAATGACAACATGGGAAGAAACGTTTTCAGAATGCTTTCTCTAAACTTTTTCTACAGTGTCAAAATACTTCACATCATTCAAATGGAATAGACTAAAAATTATTTACTTGATTGACAGTTTAATCAAAGGATTCAGAGATTAAAATGAAATTAATAAAATATTGATAAGAAGCAACACAACTTTCACTCATCAGAACTCTTTTATTTTTCTTTTTCTGATTGAACATACTCATAGTTCAAGTTTGTGATCTGCTTCATGAGGAATAGAAAGCTTCAGATACACCTGACTCTTAGAAAAACAGTATTTTGCTTTTAAGTGTTAACAGAGCCAAAAATGTGAGGAAATTGGTGTTTTTTGAACCACTAATTATAATAAAAATAATAGAATTCACCCATACTGCTATTGAGATACATTCCTAAGTCAGTGGGCATAAAATCTCCATGACAAGTCTGATCATAGCCCTTGTGGGGTTTTTTTTCTGCATTTACATCATGTTGTCCACACTGCAATCTTGAGGAGAGACAAGTGTTCATTTTCATACAAAGACAAGGGATGGGCTATGTGAGTTATATAGATATTGTTCTGGGCAAAAACATCAAAAACAATTTAAAAATTGGGCAATGGAGTATGAGGAGATGGGTTACTGAATAGCAGTACTTCTTATGAAAACATGTGGACTTGCATTTAAATCCTCAGCACAAAACAAAAAGACAGACATATCACACATGCACAAATAACATCAGCATTGGGGTGGTGACAAGAGGATCTCTGAGACATACTGGTTGTCAGCCTAGATGTAGGTTAAACAAGAGACCATGTCTCAAAGAAATAAGGTGGAGAGTAACAGAGCAGAACATCAAACATCTTCCTCCAGAGTGTGCATCTGTATGCATATGTACAAAAAAAAGGAAGTGTACAGAGCGATTGTGACATAGCACACTGAATCATACTCATTCTGAGTCATGTTTCTAGAGACATTTAACAGTCTTTCTTAGTAAAACCAAATCATAGCCTAATGTATTTTCATGAGGAATTATAAGGCACAAAAATTCAGCAAGTTACCTGAGATCATGAGTGCCAGAGATCATTGAACAGTATACCACACTGTATCAAACCCTCATCTATACTAGGTAATTCATGCACCAAAGCTGTTCCAATACCCATGGAATGTGGGCACATGGTAATGTCAATCATTAGTTGTCTATTTCATAAAAAAAAATTATGATGTTTGATCAATAAGAGTCATCATATGTAATCAATGAAATTTAACATGGTAGTATCAGACCTTACATGTTGTGCTAGTTGTTTGTTTGTTTGTGCACTTCTATTCCAAAGAACAACTGTGTAGAGGATTGTGTTATATAAAAAGAAGAGAAGCTGACAGAAATTAAGCCATTTCTCTTTTAAATAAATCTGGTTTCAGTAGTCATGTGTTTAGCAATTGCTGCTGGATAGCTAAGTGACAGGTCAGTTGCATACTACCTTCTGTCTGCCTCCGATCTAGTGGCTATCCTTGATCTTAATATCTATCTGGTTCAGGATTGCTCCTCTAATTTCTTCACAGTATGACTTTCTGATATCCTAACAAAGCCTTTTAGGTCCACTTTTAGGTTTAAAAAGAGTGTTAGCTTTCTTCTCTCAAGTCTGATGGAGTGCTGCTTACTTTGAGTAGTCAATAAGCAGGTATTGACTGGGAGCATATCAAGCTATTTAGCTCTCAGAGATAACAGTCATCACAAAGCAGAGAGGCTTTACTACTTCCTCTTTAGGCAAACAGGTCTCTGTCACATTTAAATGACTGTGCATAGTGAGAAATTCTGACAAATAAGATCTATTACAAACTATCTTTCATATCCTTTTTCTTAGGTATAAGTCATGTATTAGATAAATTTCTGAGATTAGCATTCTTTACCATTCATGGAAATAGCATATTTTTCTCAACTTCAAGTAGACAAGAAGAAGGAAGAGAAAAAAGAAAAAGGAGGAACAAAATAAGAGAAAGAAATGAGACAGAGAAAGGATGGGGGAAGAAAGGAACAAGAAAGGGGAGAAAGAGAAAGGAAGGAGAGGGGAAAGAAGGAGAACCAAAGAAAAGAGAAACAGGATGAAGGGGGAAAAACAAAGAGAAAAAAAAGAAACATAAGAGAAGGGAGTATGTGTTCATGTGTGTGTGTATGTGTGTCCACATTCCTGTGTGTGCATATACATGTGTGTCTGTGTTTGTCTTAGTGCATGTGTAGGAGCTCAACATTCTTTTCTTTCACAATTTTTTTCTATTCATATTTTGAGACAAAGTCTCTTATTGAACCTCAGGCTCACTGATTTGCCTAGACTAACAAGTCAGTAAATGCCAGGAATCCTGTCATAGGTCACACACCACACTTGTTTTACAGAGTGCTGAAATTTTAATTTAGGTCCTCAAGTTTGTACAGCAAGGTATTTACTAACTAAATAACCCATCTCTCTAGCTCCTCCAGCACACTTATCTGATTTTTCATAGATGATGAAAAACACAAGTTAGCTTGTGACACCGCATACACCATGATGCTAAGCGTGTAGGCTGGGATCACTGCTTCTGGGAAAAGAAAATATTTCAGAACAATGGAGGCTTCAGAAGAGACTTAAAGGATGAAAAGAAGAGGAGTAAGAAGATCAAGTCAGCATGATATCTTTACTCACTAGTAAAGGCTCTTGCTTGCTCAAACAGGATGACCTGACTTTGTCCCCCAGGATCCACATCTGGAAAAGATCAGGAAATTGATTCTTATAAACTGTTCTCTGACCTATGACTTACACACACACACACACACACACACACACACACACACACACAGAGAGAGAGAGAGAGACAGAGAGAGAGAGACAGAGACAGAGACAGAGAGACACAGAGAGAGAGAGACAGAGAAACACAGACAAACAAACTTACATAGTGAGTGAGTTAGTTAGTAAATACTAAATAAGTAAATGTAACACACTAATTAATGGATTTTTGAAGACAGGATTTCTCTCTGTAGCCCTGGGTGTCCTGAATGTCAAACTGTTGACCAGGCTAATCTGAAATATGGAGAGATCCCACTGTTTCTGCCTCTGACAGAAGAAAGACCATGCAAAGTCTGAACAGCTTGAAGCTTGGTCTTCTAATAACACAGAGAGGCTCCAAGGCCTCTAGCCTAACACCAAAGAGAAGTAGTCAATTTGAAAACGTTGAAAGTGTGGGCAGAGTGAGCAGGAGCTCAACTGATTGAGGGCACCTTGCTGTCCAGGGCAACTACAGTGGAACCATAGGTTGGTTTTATTTTAATTCTGGAAAGAAATTTGCTAATATTTGTATCATTATTGCTTGTTAAACTTTAATCCTTTTTGGAAAGTCCAGCTCTGATGGTATTATTGAAATTGTTCTAGTAATGGAGACTGTGTGAGCCTGGAAGCCTGAGATGTTATTTGAAACTGCACAAGCAGTAGGTAGTGAGAGTCAGAGAATACTAGGAAGAAAAGACACCATGGGAAAGATACCTTTAAAACTGGATCTTGACCAGCTGGAGACATATTGCAGAGAACACATGAAAGAATAGATTTTTGTTTCCTCAACTTGAAAGGGTTCTTAGATGAAGAAAGTGATGACTGCATCTTCAGCTTTGGCTTGATGTGAGAACCTTATATAAAATTTGGGTCACACAGTTCACAAGACATGTGACATATATCAAGCTATGTCTTCCTTATCTAGTTACACATGACTAGAAACAGGAGTTATTGGTGGAATCAATACAATGCTTATGAAAGGCAAAACTGCATTAATTATTTGGACGTGTGTGGATAGGACACATATAAAAGAAATGCAGTTTAAGGGATGCTGTCACCTGTTCAGTCTGGCACTGTCTTTGCCCAGACACCTAACTGGTGTGTCCAAAGGTGAAAGACTTCATGGAGGTCCAAGGAAAGTTTGGAATTGCTCAAGTTTTTTGATTAGAATAGATAAATAGAGTATTGGAGGTCAAATGATAGATTATGAAAGTTAAACATGTTTATGTATGTTCTTATATGGGGAGTGCATGTGTGTGTATGCCTATAGAAGCCGTAAATCTACTTCCAGTGTCATTCTTAGATGCAGTCCACCTAATTTTTTGAGGTGTATCTCTTCCTGAAACTAAAGTAGTTTAAGGTGAATGTCCAGTTACATCTTGTCTGCCTGCCTTGAGTTGAAATTACAAGTACATATGATTACCTCTATCTTTTGAAAATATAGATTCCAAGCAAGGAAAGTACATAAGCAAGCCTCAGCCCTGGGAAATGAAACATTCTCAGAGATAGAAGAAATACATATTGACCAGGGACATAACTTTTCAGGTAAAACAGTAGCCACACAAGCCGAGTGACCCAAATCCAAAGCTCTACAATCCACATGAAAATCTGAATGTGGAGGCAGACATCTAACATCTTTATACTTTTGCAGCAAAATTAAAAGCAGTGATAGAATTTCCCAGAAGTTTCTGTCAGGAATATACAGCCTATGTAGGCAGAATAAAAACAAAAATACCTTTGCCCAAGCAAGGTCAAAGGTAAGAAATGACTCCCCAAAATGTTACTCTAGCCTCCACTTGTGACCAGTTGCACATGTGTTTCTGAGTATCTGCAGTAACTGCCCCCCCTTATCTATATATCTCACTCTCAGATAAATAATTTTTAAAAGGAGATATACATATAACACACGTCAAAGCAGTTGTGATAAAATGTTAAAAATAAGTTAAAAAAGATGGAAGTTATTGTCCACAGAAGAAAGAAATTTGGGGTTCATATTCAGAGAGATGGTAAGTTATACCTGCCTGATCACATCTTACCCTAAAATGTATCAATTAGTCCATTAATATGATGAATTCTAAAGGGCTTGGAGAAAACAATGATGAAACAGAGAAAAATATAGAGAAGAACTGAGTTTGTTTCTGCAGCTGGGGGTGACCTAGGCATGCACTGATTTCGCCTGGTCCAAGAAAATGGGCACACTGGAGCCATTCCATGGTGTAGTCAGAATGCAAATTAACAAAAGAACAAACAGTAACAAAAAATCCCCACTATTTATTTGAGATTCCCCAAGAGCATAAGTAACAACCTTCATTTTGATATTCACCTGCTTAGCAGAAAGGCACTGCAAATAGTTTTATACATGAAGTGATTCTGGAAAAAAGGGGAAAATAAACTCACAGAAAAGAACTGTGAAGTATACACTGTTTTAAGACTTTTGGAGACTTGGAAGTATAAAGTTAGATCTTTCAAGACACCATGCCCTTTGACCCAGTTCCATTTCCGAGTTGTAATCATGTAAATAATACAACTCATGGTGGTGGGAAGATGTCTCAGGTGGAAGTGCTTGGTGTGCACAAGCTTATGGTTCTAAATCTGGTCCTGAGAACACATGTAAAAGCTAAGCAAGAGTGTTGTGTGTCTGCAGTGCCAGAGCTAGGTGATAGATAGAGACAATTCTGGGGCCTTGCTAACCAGGAAGTGCATCGAAATGAGTGAGTTTTAGGTTAGGGGAGACGACTCATCTCAGAAAATCTAAGCAGAAAGAAAATTGAGAATAGAAATCAGCCTCTGGCCTCCACACACACAAGTACAAATTAGGACAAATGTATACATGTGCACACACACACATGCACACAAACACTCTATGGGCAAGTATAAATTTCTGAGACTATTAATGATAATCTGTTATGCTTCCAGACTGGAGACTAGCATGGCTGTTCTCTGAGAGATTATACCCACAAACTGATTCAGACAGAGGCATATACCCACAGCCAAACAGTGAATGGAGCTTGGAGACTCTTATGGAAGAATATAAGGAAAGAGTACCATCCGTAAGGGTATAGGGACTTCCACAGGAAGACTGAAAGAATCAACTAACCTGGATTCTTGGGCTCTCAGAGTCTGAAGCATCAACCTAAGGGCATACATAGATTGGATGTAGGCCTTCATGCACATATATAACAGATGTGCAGCTTGGTCTTTATGTGGGTCCTAAACAACTGCAGGTGGCTATCCCAAAACTGTGTTGCCTGTACATGGGATAAGTTCTTCTAGTTGGGCTGCCTTGTCTGGCCTCAGCGGGCAAAGAAGCACCTACGACTAGCCTTGCAGACATTTGAAGTGCCAGGATGAGGGAAAATCCAGTGGAGCCAAGCCCCATCTGCTCAGAGGAGAAGAGGTATGTAGATGGAGAAAGGATTATGCAGGTGACCAGGAGAGATGTAGGATGGATAGATAGATAGATAGATAGATAGATAGATAGATAGATAGATAGATAGATAGATAGACAGATACATACATACATACATACATACATACATACATACATACATAACTAGATGGATAGATAGAAAATTCAAATAATCATAATATAGTATTAATATTTGGGTATGAATATCTGAGACTCATTAAGTCCCCAATGAGCCTCTCTGGGCCAGAAGTTTATTGTGATATATTTTGCATTACTCTGAAATAAATAGAATTATTGAATTTTTAAAACAAGCACACATTTTAATTAAACATACCTCCAATGGATTATAGTAGAATTAAGACTAATATCAGCTGGTCACGTCAGGAAGAACATTATTGGGGTCTTGAACTGCCAAAAAATTAATAGGCTTAATAATCCTCAAAAGTGTATTTAATTTTCCTATTTTATCCTTCATATTTAATAAAGAATATGCAATATTTTTCCTAGAAATGCCATATTTCTAACATAAAAAAGACCTTTCTCTTACATCAAGATACTACTTATACTTTAAAAACATTTAAATAATTAGTTTCCATTTATAATTCTTGACATTATGTCATTGTTTGGATTCTTATACATTTCAATTTAATACGTGTATGACAAGTGATTTAAACCATAAAGTTGAAGGTCAGTTTTAAATTTTATATGCTTTTCTTAGAGACCAAAAACCCAAAATGTTTCAAGAATATTAAAAAGTCAGGCAGTTTAAACTATTTAATGATGATCATACAACAGAAATCAGCTAGGTGGCCTTCCTGAGTCTGTTCCCTTTAATCTGAAGCAAACTGCATTGATCTTGTTTTGGTCAGATAGGTTTTTCTCATACACTTTTGAAACCCATGTGTATGTGCCTGCCCAGTCTACCAACTATTATACTCCCATTTTACCTCCATAGTTGGGTCTTCATGATAATTGAAATGCATTGTAATTACAACAAATACAAATATTAAAGAATTAAGTGAATAAAAAGAGAGCGTGTCAGAAGTCAGTCTCCTACATTTCCAGGATCTGGTTTACAGCAGAGACCCACTGTGGATTGTTGCTGGGGAAATCCTCAAATAATGGGTTTGTGCTGGTGGTCAAATGAGCCTGCCATCTCATCAGTGATACTAAAATGGCACTCATGATAAGAGTGCCTCAAAAGGAGCCTTAGATACAGACAGCACACACTTCAGTCACTGGAAGCAGATAAACACTGAGCATCACTCCCACCGAGTGAGTATTATAGTTGATAATCTGGACACTACCCAGGAATTTTCAAAGCCACTTCTGGACCTGTGAGAAGCCAGCTAGCTGGCAATGAGGCAGCTTGGTGTCCCAGGCAGGTTCCAGGAGAGCAGATCTCTCCCCAAGTGTTACAGCTCTTGCGACAGAAACTCTTGAACACCAGGATGATTCTCACAGGCTTTACTTCCCCTGAATAGAGTCCTTATATAAAGTTTCAGGGTAGGTTAGGGTTTGGCAGCAGATAATGCCTATTGGCTTGAACTGAGAGCTTGAAGATACCTCATCTGCATGTGGGAGAACCTGAGGCACTGTTTCTCATGACTGATGGCCATAGACGTCTCTGTGGGAGGGGCTGTGGAGAGATAAAGCTAAATGAAAAGAACATAGGCCCAGGAGCAGAGCCGAACACCTGCTGTCAATAAGGGTCCGGGGTTCCAGGTCTATGCTCCACCAAGCACCCAGCTGCTTCTCACAGCCCACCGCCCCACAGAATGGAACTTAGATCTGGAAAAACAGAGTGAGGCAATGGCTCCAGTTTCATGCAAAAGCTTCCAAAATCCTGCATACAGCCACTTCATTTGGGTGGCACTCTATGTCGACTTGGGTCTTAGACTAAAGATAAAGGTGAAAGTGAGCTGAACACCAGTGTTTATCTCTCTTTGCTCCTAACTAGACACAATGTCATCTGCTGCTTCACTGTTCAGCTATTATGCCTTACTAGTCAGCACAGGATCATCAAATCGGGAGTCTGAACAAACTCTTTCTCTCTTATATTGCTTTCCCGGGTATTTGACAATGAGACAACTAACTCACTGAGAATGAATGAACAACAGAGGTCTCCAAGTTACCAGAATTATTTTCTTTATAAAATTTAGCAGATGAGTAAAGAAGAAAGACTAAAGGCTTAATGTTTGTCTCAGTGTTTAAGATTACAAACTCAGCTGACAAAGAAGAGCCTGATCATGGATGATCAGTTTTAGTTGTCAATATAACCTAAAATCAACATAGACTTTCAATGAGAAATTGTCTTTTTCAGGTTGGCCTGTGGACATGTGTATGGAGAATTGCCTTGATCATGTTAATTGATGCAGGAAAACAGCCTGAAGATTGCTGAATCCTTTCCTTGGGATTGGTCCCTAAATCACCTGAGCATTGAGAAAGGTAGCTGAGCAGTAAACATGAATGTATTTGTTTCTGTTCTTGACTGCAGATGTGGTAATGTGGTTTGACTTCCTCTTGTCTAGACAGCTCTTCAGTGAAGTCTGTTACCTAGGGCTGTGAATTACAATAAACCCTTTCTCCTTAACATTGCTTTTGTCAGAATGTCTTATCATAATAACAAGGGAATTAATCTAAAACCCTAAAACAGCTGTAGAGTGGAACCCAAGTTGAGGCAGTTCCCATGCAAGTCACAAAATTCTTAGTATTCAGTGATCCAAACAGGACAGCCAAATACAATACAAGAGAACAATCTGTTCCAGCCATGGAGACCTTGATTCTATAAACCGAGTTTAGAAATGTTTAATTTAATCTTCAAGCACTGCTCTTATTTGCTATAGATAATCCTAGAATATGATTTGACAAAATAAAATGGATTTAGTTAATGATAGCATTAAGTCAGAATTTTCCATTGACATAGTATTGTATTTAAGAGTTGTTTAAATGAAAAAAAAGAAAAGAAATGAAATGGCCTCTGATGTTCACTCTTTCCACAATTCTAAAGGCTGTGGCAGTAACCACAGCTGTTGTACCCATGAACAAGTACATATATATATATATATATATATATATATATATATATATATATTGTCCTAGAAAAAAGAATGGGAGCAGAAAGCTTGTGAATAATTGTAGAAATACAGACAGTTTTTGAATAAAGAGACCTCTTCAATATACAGAAATGGGTCAGAGTACTGGGAAAGAAAGTATGTTAAAAGCCTGATAGCCTTGGCCAGGAGCATGTAACTGTTTCTAGATCATTCCATATCTCTTTCCTACTGCTTTCTCTGTTTATATGCAAAGGAATTTTCATGTTCATGATCATTCCCTTCCAGGTCCCTGATGGTAGCAAGTTTCTGAACTTTCTCTGCCAATTTTTATATATGATAATATATTTTTAAATTTTATTTTTATTTTTGTATACTGCATGTGTATTTGTTTCCATCTAGCCAGAGTGAGAGTTACAGGTTATGAGTAGCCTAGTGTTGGTGCTGGATTAGGTTTTCTGAAAGAGCAGTACATGCTCTTAACTGATAAGCTTCATCTCCAGCTATTAATATGTTGATATTAATGTTTTTTTTCCTCTTTTCTCCTCTCCTTCCATACAGCTAAGCTAGAGGAGTACTAGATATGATTACTAGAACTTTTAAACTAACAAACAATAGAAAGTTAAACAATCTGCATAATGAAATCTATAAAACACCTGCCAAGGTTAAGTGTAACCTCAAGTTGTCTAAGCTTCTTTGTTTGCATGGACTTTACTAATTTTTAACTACTTTGAAGTATTAGGGGTTGATCCTGAGGCTCCACACATGAGTCGAAAAAAGCTCTACTATTCAGCAATCATTTTCTCTATTTTTCTTTTGATGTCATATTTTACTACATTCCCACTTAACTCAGCTTCCCTCCCAAGTTGCTAAAATACAATACTATGTCAATGGAAAATTCTGACTTAATACTATCATTAACTACAACCATTTTATTTTGTCAAATAATATTCTAGGATTATCTATAGCAAATAAGAGCAGTGCTTGAAGATTAAATTAACCATTTCTAAACCTGGTTTATAGAATCAAGGTCTCCATGGCTAGAACAATCTGTGTACTCCTTTCTTGGCCATTCTGAGGCCCCTCATTGGCATCTAAGAGCCCAAAAACCTAAGAACCAACCAGTCCCCACCTGCCTTTTGGCCCAGGAACCTCCAAGCTAAGAGTACTGGCTTCCTTTGGGACCTCATACTGTGCTCCCCAACCCCAAGGCACTGGCATGGGGAGAATACAGTGAAATTCCTGTGCCTCTGCCTCTCTGAGCAGTGGCCCTAGCCCCTTGAGGGCAGGGAGCGTCATGCAGAGAAATGTAGGAGGTACCATGGATGACCACTCATGCCACTCATGTACTAGGAGCAGTCCTGGGTAACAACTTATATCTAGGTTAGTTAATTGGGAAACGTCTATTATTATGTGGGAATATTGTTATTTAGCATTATCAAATATATAATGCCTTTGATTAATATTTAAGCATTAGTGTCTCATTTCCTACCAGGCCCACATGGATTGTGGAGACATGATGGAAGATTGGCAGAGCCATTTCCCACACCGGTGTCTCATGGGTGGCATGGCCGGTGTCTCTGGCCACCTGAGCCAGAGGTCTAAGCTGAGTGACAGTAAAAATACACCACCACCGCTCATGGCTACAGGCCTTGCCTAGTCAGGAACACTATGACCCGATGACAGATCAGGTGCCACTGTTTTAAAATATCTCCCACAACAACACATCAACCCATGTACACTACAACCCAGCAGTTAATGGTGAAATATTCTCCATGGGCTTATGTGTTTGAATATTTGGTCTCTAGCTGATGGAGATAATTGAGATAGATTTTGGACTTGGAACTCTTAGGAGGTAGACTATATATGGAAGCATGGGTGTCCCAGGGATAAGCTTTAGGATTTGTTTGTTTGTTTGTTTGTTTGTTTTGTTTTTGTTTTGTTTTCTGCACAGCCCCACTGCATTTTCAACTTCTGCTTCCAGCCTGTGGCCCCAATGTGAGTAGTTGCCATCTGATTTTGTCATCACTTTCCCACCAGAATGGGCTATATGCCTTCAAATGTAAGCTAAATCAGAACCTTCCTTCCTAAGTTGAATTTTGTTATACATTTTGTCACAACAGTTAAAGAAGCATCTGCTACAGTGTGGATTCATCTGGTGCTGGCCAGAGACTTCTGGTGTATTCCAGAGAGGGATAGCCTGGAATCATTCACAGACATGATACACTGCATTCCTACAACTCAGATTTCAGAGCTGGAATCCAGCTCAAGTCAGAATGCAATGAAAATTTGAAATTATTTATATTTTCCTGAACATCACCTTCAACATTTCTATAATTCAAAGAAATGTGACATCCAGATCCTTATGAAAACAGTAATGGATCTTGTAGAATGTGAACATGTGTGAATTTATCATTACTGTATCAATAATCATAGGTATCTCCTCACATAGGCATTAAAAGAAAATTTTATGGGTCCCATGAATTATAGATTCTTTTTCCCTAGCCTGAGTAGCTAAAGTTGCCCCTCTGGTTTGCCAACCAGAGGCCAGTTAATCCGTAAACAAAAAGTGCAGAGTTACAGGACAATGGGCTACCCAGGCATCCCAGGAATGAAGATAAGAGATAAACATCTGCCTGCAGGAACTGCTCCCTGCCCCCATGGACCGGTTTGGCCAGACGTTCAAAAATTGGAAAACAACCAATCGTGTGCACCCACGCGAAAGTTTCTCCTTTTCCCCACCCCGAGCTTATATTAACCCTAAACCCTGGAGCCACGAGGTCGATGCCCCTGTCTCCCACATTGAGACACGTGTCGGCCCGGAACGTTCCGCCATTAAACTACCTCGTGTTCTTGCAGCAAGTTGGTCTTCCGTGTGTCCTTTGGGTGCGCGCCATCCTGTGACTCGAGTGGGGTCCCCTTTGGGGGCTTCCCGAGCCTTACAGCATGAGCTATAATTAGTTTTATCCTCATAAAGTATTTCATTTTCCAACTTATGGAGATAGAAAGAAATTTGCTTCACACATGGCTAACATAGTCATCTCATTGGCATATTTTGCCTCTCTTTTGCTAACCACAGGGATTTCTAAGAGGGACCTCACTTCAGCCTTGCTCATTTGTATTCTTTCCATATCCTGTGTACATGAACAGAGAACCCAGATCCATAGCCTGAGCAATCTCTCCTCTTTGGCTTTGTGCAGATGTGCCAATGAGATTTGAGAAAGAAAGAAAAGAGCTGAACCACACATGCAGCACATGGCGCTGACAGGAATGAAAATATTCTAACCATATCGTGACTCTCTGTTTGACTACAAGAAAACATGGAACCAAAGAAATTGAAATTTTTCTATGAATTGCTTCCTCAAAAAAGAAAAGCTAAGGAGTTAACTATGGCCAGAGAAGGCAATCATCTACTCTCAAAAGACTTGCAACTTCTTGGGCCACTGTACAGATACATTGCAGCAGAGATAAATGCACCAAAACCAATCATTGAAGAACACTACTCAGATATATACACCTCTTGCCATCAATTTAAACCTGAATCGCATGTAAGGATTTTTGAAGACAGTCTTGGAAAATAGGGCATCACTGGACTGCTCTCTTCCTCCTAATGTGGCCAAACTGAGTACATTTCGTTTATCTGCTGTCACTATTACTTGTTGATCTCATTGGCCTATTGAGAATAGGTGGCTAACCCTGGCTTTCTATTTGGCCATTAGAGTTCAGGCTCTGACTCTATTAACTCCAGTAACATTTGCTGTTAATGGTCCTATACACAGGCAGCTAACAGCACTATGGACTCCTGATTTTGTATGTGCCTTCAGAATAGATTCTGATTATCATTTGAACTAAAACATATGTTCATTATCCATGAAGTTTATGACAAAAACAACAGTGAATGTTTTAGGCTTTGCTATATTAGAGATTCTGCCCATGGTCTAGTATATGCTAAGGAGACATTGCGTAAGTACGACACACACACATATGGAAAGTACAACATCACATCTTCAAGCAATTATGAATTTTGCCTTTAGACTTGTTTAGATACTTCAGTGTTTAAAAGTCAAGTTGACATAACTAGCCAGCACAATTAGGAATGGTGAAACCTGCCCTAGTCTGAAACAGAATTTAAAATTTAAGTATACTTGGGCACTTGCTGTTCAATCACAAGAAGGCTCCTGAGTTCTATATGTCAGCACTCAAGTTAAAAACTAAAGCTGAGTATAGTCACTTGCAACTGCAACACTGGCTCTGTGCAAAACAGGGACAGGAGGATTAATTGTGCCTTCTGGTTGTCAGCTTAGTACGAAGGTCAATGTGAGACCTTCTCTCAAGGAAATGAGAGGGAGAGCAATGGAAAAGGACATATGACATCCTCATCTAAAAGATGAATATATGTGCAGGGCCTATACACCTACACATACAAATGCGTATTACATTCACATACACACACTCACACTCACATATGAATGTATAACACACACAGACACAGACACACAGACACACAGACACACACACACCATAAATTATAAATTATAGATGCTTCTAAAAGACTTCTGATTTTCCAACCAACAAAAGCAGGAATTACTACTACCATTGTCACTGACTTGAAAAAAAAAGTCTTGTCATTTTAGCATCAACATTTATAACTCACACTAGAAATCTAGTCCTTAACTGGTTATTATTTGAATTTTTCCCTCCTTTGTTTTCTGGCCCCTCTGGTTTTCTTTTCTTTTTCTTTGTTATTTGTTTACATTTCAAATGATATCCCCTGTCCCAGTTAACCCTCCACAAACCCCTCTTCTTATCCCTTCTTTCCCATCATTCCCTTTGCCTCTATGAGAGTGCTCTTCCACCCTCTCACCCACTCCTGCCTCATTGTTCCAGCATCCCCCTTTGCTGAGGCATCAAGAAAATTTTTCTAAGATGTATATTTGAAACCCAGAGGAGCATACCTGGCTGTTGCCAGGTAACGGTAGAGGTGGAGTTTATACAGCATACTAACATTGCATGCTACTGAGCATCTCCTTAATCCTTTTCATTCTCTCCTGGACCCATTCTGTGTACTGGTGCTGCATATATCTAAGACAGGCATTCATTCCTCAGTTAACTCAATATAAAAAGTCCCATACAGACATGCTCATATGTTTGTTTCCTAGATAAGTATAGATGCTACTTTATTAAAAATCAATATTTACCATTACAGTGATCAGATGCATTTGTGAAACTGTAAGCTGTTTCAAATGACTTTCTCTCTTAATCATTTATAAACATATGAAAATATACCTTTGTCCAATCCCACCACATATTTTGAGAAATCTTGCAGCAAAAAAAAAAAAAAAAAAAAAAACTTTTGTTAACTTCAACATTTCTCAAACTTATTTTTAAAAAGAAACATTTTCTGTAGAGTAAAATTAACATTAGTAAAAGCTATGAGTCTGGCTCCCTGATATGAAGGGAAAAATCTTGGATGGGCCAATACTGTGTGTCCAATAAACAAATGTATTTTATTTTCTAACTCAATATTTCTAAATGACCCACAGACCTGCTAGGGTGTTTGACACAACACAGACCCAGTCTATTCAAGAGGAACAATTGTCTAACATTCTGGTCTACTCAATTATATACATCTTAAAAAGATTTCCAAATTGTTTTTAAACATTAGAGAATATGGAGTCAGTAGCCAAAGGAATTTGGAGTAATGTTTGGGATTACTTTATGTGAAGGATTAAAGTATGTGGTAGGTAACTACCTATAATCAAGCATGCAATTCTTTCATTTGTGCTAGAACAAGGTCCCAGGTGAGGGGCTAGACAGATGATTCAATGAGCAAAACATAACATGAAGATCTCCAATAGTCATTCAAAGAATAAACCGAATGTGGCATCACCTACCTATAATCCTAGGCTAGAAGGTAGAAATAGGAGGATTTCTAGTGCTTTCTGGTCCTCTAGTTTGCCCACTTTAGAGCACCACACATTTAGTGAGAAACCCTGTTTTGACAAATAAGTGAAGAGTGATATAGGAAGATACATGTCAACCTCTTGAACACACACACACACACTACGCATGCCCCAGCTGAAGACAGCAAGCTTTTTATGAAGACCCTATGAATCCTCTTTACCTTAGAAATTATCATCTAAGAAGACTCACAATTCACAACTTTTGAATTTCTATCATAGAGGATTTATTGGAGCACCAGATACAAGGATTATAATCTGTGCAAAGAAATCTCACAAAAGACTGATGTGAAATATAAGTTCTCAAGATGATTCTGAAATAATAATTTTACTAGGACCCAATATTTTCACTAGGTTAGGCAATATGAAACTGCAACATATTTATAAGTCTCTAAATTTATAAGTCTCTAAATTAGACATAGGATACCATTAATGATAGTTACAGGGTTTCTAAATTGGATGTAAATCAAAATTTAAATTCATTAAAATTGAATAAATTTTAAGCAATCAATTTGTGGTTTCTGTAATCATATTTCAAGTTCATAATTATCACTGATGATGGTACTTACTTCAGAATATAAAGGAACATGTCCCTTGTCACAGAATATTCCAATGAGTAGTATAGTGTAGTCTATATACCTGATACTTAATTCTTTAAACAAACATTTTCTTGCAACCCTAGCAATTACATGTGCTTTTTATCAGTCACTTTCCCAATTGCTGTGATAATAACAAATAAATAAAACTAATAAAAAACTAAGTAAAGAAAAATAGTTTAATCTGGTTCAAGGGGATGGATTTCTTCATGGCAAGAAATACCTGACAGTAGGCAGGTACTGTCTGACAGGAGAACCTGGAGACCAATTGGACATTCCAACCATAGGAGGCAAAAAATGGATAGGAAATAAACTTTGTTATCGAACATCATGGGCCATTCCTGGTAATCTACTCTTTCCAGCTAGTCTTTTTCTCCTTAAAAATAAAGTCACACAAGCTTTCTAAACAGGCGAGTACCCAGTTTTAAACATTAGCTTGTTGGAGACAGTTTCTGTCGGGCCTAACAGGAGATCTAATCTCCATTCCACCTTCACCCTTCAGTCACATACTCAGGTGGAGGTCTGAACAGGCCCTAGAGAGATTTACATACTAATGAGGTACCCGAAGGCCAGAGGTGGAGCCCATTAAACATTCCTCTCCAGCCCCTTCCCCTTCTCCCCTCCCCCTTTTAACTCAGGTCGATCCTGGGTTTGAGGGGGTATGCATCCAGATCCATCCACCGTCCGCCATGTGAATAAACCGGTTTTGGAAACCCAAGGACTTCCTCGTGTGTTGGGGCCACGTTGCCATGAGGAACCATGAGGAGCTGGGGAGAGGCTTTTAGTTAATGAGCAGCCCGGCCAACTTCCAGCTGGAGGAACCAGAGCGTTCCCAGCAGACTACCCACAGCATGGCGGGAGGAACCCTTGGGATCCCCAGCCTTATTTTTTTCCCTACAAGTTTCCATTCAAACCACAAGGCAATACTTTCTGTTCTACTTTGCCGCTAGGAGTATAGGAACACAAAGGTATGCAGCTGATCCTCTCCTACTGTTGTCTGTTGGATGTTTTAACCTGAGAATAGGCTGTCATTATTTCAAACAGCCGTTATGATAAAGGTTTTTTTAGATCCTCTAGCCAATTATTTTCAGACAGTTGCTCTTTCTTATTCATATCTCAGCTTATCAGCATTGTAATGTGACACATTGTTCTTTAGCACCAGAATTGTTTCATGAGCAGTGTAGTTTTGCATAGATGATATACTGTAGTTTCCATATGGATCACAAAGACCTGTTCAGTGTTTAGCTTAACGTTCAAGAAAAAAAGTTATTATAGAATTTTTAAAAGTTCTCAAGAGCCTGTTAAATTTTGAATGAAAAGACTTGCTGGCTACATAACTCGAAAAAGCCATTTAACACCTGTCAAAGTCAGCTTCCTCCCTTGTAAAATGAGAAGAGTTTGTGTTTATATTCTAATATAGCACTTCAAAGGCTTGAGCCACATAATTAGTAGAAAATAGGATCAAGCATGGAACCTTACCTATCATTTTATTTTACTGCATTTAGGCATTCATATTTATACTCAAATACAGAAAAAAAAAAAAAGGTAGAAAAAAAAACCTTTGAAGTAGAAAAAACACCATTGCTTTACTTTCTTTTATCACTTTTATTTCACTTTAATGACATTTTAGGGACTAGAGATATGGATTTTTTCAGTTATGCATGCTCTCAGCAGAATGCAATATTTGACATCAAGAACTTTCTCCAAGAATGCAGTGTATAGGTAGTTATTACAGGTGGACATAAATGGATATCTAATCAAACAAAGAGAGAGCTGTGTGCATTATAAGATGGGGTTTATTGATAGATGGAGTTTGGGTAAACTATAGTTTTACTTGTTTCAGAGAGTACTGGGGATAGCTTTGAGACCCTCACATGTGCTAGGAAAGCACTCTACCATAGGCAAACTGGTAAGTTTAGGTTCATGACAAACCCTGCTCAAAAAAACAAAGTGGAAAGTAGCTGAGGAAGAAAACAGGTGTGAGCCCCAGGCCATCAAAACACACATGTACCTGTGCATCAACTCAAATATGGAGACATGTATACATAGACACCAACACACATAATTTAAACCAGGTAACCCCATTTGCAATACAGTACAAAATGCTATTTAAGAAAGTAGGGGCATAGGGGATGAATTATGTCTAAAAGAATCATTCTGTGCTACTTTATTTTCATTCTAAAGCATATGTCCACAATATAAGACCACATCATTTAGGAATTTTGTACTATAAATTCACTAAGATTGGAGAAAACATGGTTTTGAGGGATTTGGGTATGTGTATATTTGTATCTCTGTCTTTGTCTCTCTCTCTCTCTCTCTCTCTCTCTCTCTCTCTCTCTGTGTGTGTGTGTGTGTGTGTGTGTGTGTGTGTGTGTGTGTGTGTATGCATTTGTTGTGGGTAAATACATGGATGACTGTACACACACATTAAAGGCTGGAGAAAAAGTTTGGTTGTCAATCTTTAGGTTGTAATTCTACCTTATTTTTCCATACAGAGTCTTTCAGTTTTATCCATAACTCAGCAATTCAGCTAAGCTGCTTGGCAAAGAAGCCACAGGGACCTACCTCTCCTGAGCTGGAATCTCAAGCATACCTCCACACTTGGCTCTAAAGAGGATTCTGCACTTCAAACTCAGGTCTCATGCTTGTATTTGCAAGCATCTTGCTGACTAATCTATTTCTCATCTCCATTCATAGAAATGTTGCTTGTAGTATCTTATGCTGGGAGCCTCTTCTTATGTGTCATCATTTAGTTATGTTGTGTTCATATTAGAAGAAAATACACCATGGACTCTGGCTTAAGCTCTGAGAATATGTTGCTCTTTCCTAACACTTGACGTCTATGGTTCTGAGATGCTGAAGATGTTGGCTACTTATTTGACATCACTGAAATAATTAGGAATTTGTGCTACTCTTCATACTACTCGTTCAATCACACTTACAACTTGTTCTCATCCTCTCTCTGACAGTATGAAAGTCTTCATACACATACTCCACAGTTTTAGCTAGCATGAACAAGCCTAGCCACTGGAGTTACAATTAT
Organism: Arvicanthis niloticus; assembly: GCF_011762505.2. Taxonomy (NCBI): domain Eukaryota; kingdom Metazoa; phylum Chordata; class Mammalia; order Rodentia; family Muridae; genus Arvicanthis; species Arvicanthis niloticus. Next base: position 79,474,353 of record NC_047667.1, on the reverse strand, counting down.
AATCTATAAAATGTGTACACCTTCTGTCACTTTCATACACTTGGGACTCACCAAATTTGCCACCTGAAATATTCCACCTCCACTCTGGTATGGTCTTTGAACACGTGAACATGTTTATTTTTCATTTTGGGGAGATATAGGCCTAAAGTATGTGAGAGTAGAGAATAACTACTAGAAGGTTTTGACCATTGCATCCAGTAAAGAGTTTTGAGATGAGGCAGGAAAGGAAGCAGGGAGCACTAAAGAAGAGAGGGGAACTCTGTGTATACACAGATTTTGAGATAACATAGTGTAGCCATCATTTGTCTCACTTCGGTGACATAATACCTGTCAAAAGCAACTTAGGAACGAAAGGGTTTATTTTGGCTCACTCTTTGAGGGTACAGATAACCACAATAGGGAAGACATGGCAGTAGGTGCATGAGATAGATTGTAAGGTTTAATGTGAAGTCAGGAGACAGAAAAATGCATAAAGGCTAGGGTTCTAACCTCTGTCTCTGTTTTCATTCATTTCATGAGCCTAGCACATGGGATGATGCTATTCATATTCAGAATGGGTCCTCCCACCTCAATTAGCTCAACTTAAAAATTCACTTGCAGAGATTCCAAAGACTTGTCTTTTTAGTAATTTAGATTTTATCAAGTTGACAATAATCAGGACAAAAAAAATTTCAGCAAATTTATTATTAGCTAAAATTCTCATTAGAAAGTTACCAAGAAAGGAGAATAGGATTCTGCATTCAGGCTCTGTGAGACAGTAATATGCCAGGAAGCTTGATGAGGTACAGTGGACCTGAGACCTGGAGACTCAGTTGGCACATACCTGTGACATAGGGGACTTCTGGCTCCCTTCCAGATTCCTGGCCTGAAACACATGCTACTCCAACACAAGGAAATGTGACCTATGGTCACATGGACACAGAACAGAGTTGTCCAGCTAATGAGACTCCTAAAGACCCTGAGGACTTAGCTAATAAGCTTCCCTTCTGAGACATTTCTTCCTGTAAAAGGTATTTAATGTCAGCCACACTCTGAGATTTTCAGTATGCATCCATTTTCCACCATGAACAGTCAATAAACAGTTTAGAACCATGGACTGTCTCTTTCACCTACAACATCCATGGGGAACATGGAAAATGCCTTTGCCTATAGAGCCGCAGCTAAATCTCCCCTAGAAATTTCATCTGCACTCCTAGACAATGACGAGCTAGGAACAATTACCACTGAGCTAAGCTGGAGCTCCTTCATTCCCTGCCCCAAGGTAAACACATTCTCTATTCAGAAAACAGCTAGGCAGAACACAGCACAGAGCCCTCTGCCTGAGCTCTGTAGTCTCTCAGAAGTTCATAGATAGTGAGTGACAATGACTTTTAAACAACTGTTTCTACAGCTCTGAGTGTGACACACATAACTCCTTTCTGACACCAATAGATACCATCCTTTACCTCAGACCATCTTCTAACACTTCAGGTATCTACATCATGTCACTGGACAAATTTGGGAACAGAGAATTGTTTCCACAATCATTTAGCCAAATTCTGTTTTATAACCAGGCATAATATCTCTTAATAATAATAATAATCTTTTAGGCTAATATGGAATGATTACTAGAGAGTAACATCTGGGCCAAGCTGAACAACCGTGAGACTCTGTCTCATTGTTATAAATGCGAATGTGGGGTTCTGGAAATCTTTTTGTGTGTGAGCTCTAAGACAAATGTGTGGTATACATGTGCATATGCACATGTTTGGATGCATGCGAAGGCCAGAGGACAATCTCAAATGCCATTCTGTAGGTGCCATCCACCTAACTATTTGTTTAGGCTTCTTTGTTTGTTTATTTAGATTGACACATGCCTATTAGGCTAGGCTGCCTGGTCACTGAGCCCCAGTGGCTCACCTTTCTCCACGCTCCCTGGGTAATATTCAAGTGTCATAGCCACCTCCTTTAGATGAATATGAGGACTGAACTAGGATCTTCATGTTTACAAAGTGAAGACACTACCAGATGATCTTTTCCCCCATCCCTTGCAATTCTTAGTAAGATTATTCAGTCAAATCTATAAACCTCAAGCAATTTCTGGGATAATTTTGTTAGTCAAATAAAGGAGAGGCTCCGTTCTTGATTCTTTTATTCAAAATCTGTCTTTCAGAATTTGTAAAAAAGGGTAGAAGGGTATTTCTGACTTTGTGATATTATTAAGTCAGTGGTGCTCTGGATATGGTAGACATTACACAAGTTTAGGGACTGCAGTGTTTTGAGGCCCAAAGTGTCCAAATTAATCACCTTTCTCTCAAGAGACTATCTGCTTTTGCTTGACTGTTCTACTGTATTTGTCAGTATTGTGGTATCTTCCACTTAGTTTACAAAATTTTCTAGTACTAAGATAAAAGTCTTTTCAGGATCCTACTAAACCATGTTGAAGAAATGCTTTCAATGTAAGGTTAAACCTCTAGGAAAAGTTTGAAACCTGCTCTCCTACTCAAATAAAAGAATTAATCATCTGTCTAGAAAGTACATTAAATTTTATTTGTAGGTAAGTTTTTCAAGGAAAGCCATCTGACTGCCCATGTCAGGATTTTTAAAGTTTGGAATGCTGCTGTCTGTGGAGCTCAATCCATTGTTGTCTCTTTTGCTTTGTACCTGAAGAATTTTCTATCTTTTGCTCCATAGTATTTTCTATCGTTTCCTCCTTGTCCAAACAGTAAGAGACATAAAGGAATAATGTGATCTACATTTGCACTTAACAACTTTTAGTTATGAGATGTATGCCTTATCCCTCTGGAAACTGGCAGCTATCTAGAAAAAAAAAAAGCAAAATGACAGGTTGTATGCACACTTAGGCCAAAATATAAGTAGATCTAAATCTAGAGTTTCATTATGTTGGATAAGAAGGTGATATATGTATGCCAGTTTTCCTATGTTACATATAGAAATATAAGTACTTCATTTATGCATCTAAAAAGACAACGTAATAGTGAACACACATAAGAAGTAATGATACCCGAGCAGATAGATCCAATTTTCTCACCATCTCAAAATATTAAGTACCTTTTTATTCTAAGTATGTATGACACTGACAATGGGAATCAGTGTTTCCTTTGGGACCAGAACTTCTCCTCTTAGGCCCAAAGAGTGAATATCAACAGTGATAAGGAACACAGCAAATGATACATTGGTTTTGCAGCAGGGAGCCTCTTTAACATGAGAAACTGGTCTGAAGCCCTTACTAGGATGTCAGAAGAAGGCTTTCTGAGGTATTGATTCTAGGAAAAGATCATTACAGAAGAATCTTTTGTCTTTTATTTATTAATTTAGAAATGTTTCTACTTCATTCATGTGACAAGAATTTAAAGTTATTTTTTTCCTCATGTTTTTATCTATACCCAAACCTTCCTTGGCTTCTGTATTTCCAAACTGCATGTTTTAGCATTTCTAAGGAAAGGTATTGCTGGCAGCCGTTGAGTACTACTTTCTTAAAGCTTTCTGAACACCCACTCTACACTTTACTAGTTGAACGATGAACCATAGGAAATGTTATTTTTATAATTCAGTGGGTCATTGCTATGTCTTTGTTTTAAGCATTAGTTTCAAATTGTCAGTAAGTGAGGGAAACTTCTTGCCAATAACCTTATAGGAAAATGTAATGTTCCAACCTTAGAGTGGTTGGCTGTTCATGTTTTCTGTGAATCAAATGACATAAGTGTCTGTCTTAGTTATTTTTATCATGAATAGTACAAAATATTTGACAGGTAGAAAATTAAGGGAGGAAGTGTTGTGGTATTGTTTGTAGTTCTAGAGGATACTGTCAGTAGTGGCAGAGAAAGCATGGTGACTGGAAAGCAGAGTTTAAAATAAAGTAGCCCCTGCTATCAACATTAAAGGCCCACCCCCATTGATCATCTTTCTCCAGTGAGGCTCAATCTTCTAATGGTTCCCATAATCTTCCAAAACAGCACCTCCAGCTGGTGTATAAGTATTCAAACACGTGTCTATGGAGGACATTTTGCATTCAAACCACAACAGTGACCTGTCTTCTGCCCAAAGCCATAGAGACACTTCATCAACAGATTGACCTACTTTTCCTGTAAAAACAAGTGACAAGAGAGGTCAGGCTGATAAGAGAGAATAGATGCCTTCCTTTCAAGATTCTCACAGGAGTAAAATCCAAGTTCATGTTCTTTTCAAGCTCTTCTTCATTCATAACTAAAGAGACATGATATGAATGTGTAAGTGTTCCCATTTAAAGAACAGAAGTATAATCAATTCTCTTCCTGTCTACCCCAAGGAGTTCCAGAAGGACTGCCCATAGTAAAGTAGCTCAGACTCTACCTCCATAGAATAGTCATTCTGGGTTAAATATTACCTTTCCTTTTCCCACAGTCATCCCCAAGAACTAGGTAAAGCCAAGACTTCTACTTGAAATCTTAGACTTCAGTATGTTCTGAGTCTCAATATGTTCTTTATAAGATTGTGACAACAACCAGCATGGATAGTAGCCCTATTGTTCTTGTTGTATGTGTATGTGGTTGAAGATATACATACATGTGCGTGCTGTGCATGTGGAGGACAGAGATCAGTGATACAGGTTCTTCTCAATCATTCTAGATAACATTTTTATTTTGAGACAAGTTTTCTCATTGAATCTGCAACCCATTAATTTTCTAGAGAACCCCAGGGAGTCACCTGTCACTAACTCCCATCCTGGGCTTGTAAGTGTTCTATTCTAGACTTTTGTATCAGTGCTGAATTTTCCAAACTCAGAACCTCATCTTTGACAGCAACCACAACAAAGTTTATGTTCCTTATTCTCCCTAAACTTAGGTCACTCCTCAGTTTCCTTCTTCTCTCTTGATGCAATCTTTTTTGTTGTTGTTGTTGTTTAATCCAGGGCTGGCCACCGAAGCCTTTTCTCTTCTTGTGGATTTTAGCAAGAGATACTGCATACTTCTATAGACTCCAGAATTGGAAAACAGTAGAATTGAGTCTGACTCCTGTGATCATTAACCGTGACCTTAAAAAAGTAGGTGGTAAACTTCTGGGCCTAACAGCCCCTTCTATAGTAATCCATGCTGTTGTCAGGTAACTAACTGTTGGGAAGAACATAGAAGAAATGCCAAAGTGCCAACCCCAGAAATCTCAAATATGAGAGTTCTTTAGAATCTCCAGAAAAAAATAAATACATCTAGGCCTGTCCCTTCCCTATTTATAGGTCAGCTTCTAGATATTTTATTTTTAACTAAATCCTTAAAATTTTACTTTGTTTATAAATTATATGTATGTATCTGTGTATGACTATGTGTATGGGGGGCCAGAAGAGGAAGTCAGATCTACTGCATCTAGAGTTACAAGTGATTACGATTTACTAGTGATGGTATTGTGAAGTGCTGGTCCTCTCTCAAAGCAGCAAGGACTCTTAACTGGTAAGTCATCACACATTACTAGAAATAACATTTTTAACAAATTGCACTGTGCACACTGTGATGTTTTATATTGGCCACACTTGAAGAACCATTTGAGCTTTATAGGATTGTGAAGATAGTTAAAGTGATATTTAAAGATGGTTTATTTAGCAACTACTAAATAAAATACTGTCTTTCCCTTTCCTCCATGAAACAGAGCAAAATATGATAAATTACAAAAGAAGAAATAAGCATAGATGATTCTGTTTTAATTTTGGCTATTTCACACATGAATGAAAAACACCATATTGTAACATTTCTCATTTAAAAAGAAGTACTCAGATTATGTGGACACCCTTACCATGGCTTTCCTGGCACTTGATTTAAAGGTTTTCAGTTTTAGAGAAGAGCTCAGACATATGTCTTACCCTGCAATGCAATCTTTTTATATTACCCACTGTTTTTAACACACACCCACACATGGGATGGGATGTATCAGGACTCTGTTTGTGAAGGTTATCCAACATAATATTTCCCAATCCTCTGTGTTTGCAGCTCCCCATGCTCAAGCTGAGAAGCGAAGCATCTCCTTACAAGATGGTAAGACACATGCTTTTCTTAGCAAAAACTGTGCTAGAAGAAAAAGATCCAGATATGGGGGGAGAAAATTATGTTTTATGACATATTTAGCAGGAGGAAACTGAATGCACCATTTTGTATGTGAGCCATCCAATGGAAAACACAAATGGTTTGCATTTTCAAAACAATTAGAAGGAAATATCCTAAGGATACATTTGCAGAGCCCAGGGGGAATAAACCCTGATTCCATACTTGATCTTGCAGCCTCTACATGTCTATTTCTGTATGTTTATGATTGGGACTCGATGGTACATAAGTATGTCCCTCAAATTTATTGCTATATGAGGATAGTCCACAAAGAATGGGTCTTGTGGTGTCCAAAATTTTGCTGACATTGCAGAAAGCTGCACAGAAACCAGTGTTTGTCAGCCTTGTTAAAGGTTTACCAGCATTATTTTGAATGTGGAGTGGGGACGAAATGTCCACATGCCTATGAAAAAGTGTGGAGGCAGGAGTCGGGTGACCGGTTTTCTCTTCTATCATTATCATATTCCATTGAGACATGTTCTTTTTCTTCAAAAAAACTTTTCTTCAACAAAACTTCAACAAAAACGTGTGGGTTTTTTTGTTGTTGTTGTTGGTGGTGGTTTTGTTTGTTTGTTTTTTTGTTTTTTTTTTGTTTTGTTTTTTGTTTTTTTGTTTTTGTTATTGTTGCTGCTGCTGCTGTTGTTCTAACTAGGCCACCAGCTGGAAAGCTTCCATCTTTCTTTCCCACAATACTGGGACTAAAGGTGGCCACATGTTAACATGCTTAGTTTATTACATGTGTTCTGGATCTGAACTCAGACCCTCATGCTTGTGAAGTAAGCCCTCTTAGCCAGTGAGACATCTTTCCACCCATAAATGATATTTCAAAGGCAGACTTTAAACAGCTCAAAAAAAAAAAGCTGAGAATACTAGTTTGCAGACATCATTTCAAAGGGGCCATAAGAGTCCACAAAGAAGCTACTTAAGATTTTAGAAACTTTGTTCCTTTCCTTTGAAAACTGCCATGACCTTACCAGATCTCTTTCTCTCCCAAATGACCAGCACTAAGATATTTAAATATGTAAGGGGCATACTTGGAAACAAGAAAAGAAAATCCAGGATGTGTAGATGGGCCCCACATCACTATGAAGAAGAAAAAGTACATAGAAGGCAAGGATAGAGGTCTTAGTATCTGCTGTACAAGAGGAGACACAGGCTTCCATGGTCTTGGTAGTAAGAAGCACAGCCCTATGGTCATTCCTTACTGTCCCTAAGAGGCAGGTTCTTACCAGTAGGTAAGAAGTGTGAATTACTTTCACATTAATTAACACATGAAAAACGGAACAATGCAGGAGTTTCTCCTGAACTGGAGTTCCCAGTTTCAGATGGCTAGGGAGCCCTAGAGACCCACAGTGACTTCCCCAATCACTGAGGCTTTTCTCTCCCTTCCTAAGCAACTGCCTCTTTATTTTATGCATCTATTACACATATTTTCCCTCCTGGCATCTAGTGATGCTACTAGTATATATGAACACAGGCTTTCATTAAGACACCTATTTTTATTTACAAAAATTTAAAGAAAACAAAACTCAGGAAACACCTGCCTTTGTAATTACTGGTCCTGCCTCTCAGATTTCAAATAAATGTAAACTAGATCATTGAGAGACCAAACAGAGCTTTGAACTAGGCTTCCTTTTTGTTAGGGAAAGTCACTAAAATTCAAGTGAAACATGCCACTTACACTCTAAAGGAACCACATCTTTCATTATACAATTAAACAAAATACACTTGTATGGAATATAATTACTTAAGTCTACAATTACTCAAAAATAATGGTGCAGTGTAGATGGTAATGACTTTCAAGTAATCAAAAACAATGACAGCTTTCTTGATTGTATATTAGGACTGTATATTGTATATTAGGATACCAAAGATATCCCAACTGACAAATGTTCCTGTATTGATCTGTAATACATAAAATGCTGCACCAGATAATGATTTTGGAAGTATCTCCATTGCCAGGAATATAGACTTGGGACAGAATCCACTTCCTGTACTAGCTTTAATTTGGAGACCTCTAAATTAGCACATTTTAATGAAGCACACTTTTTATTACTCACTTTCCCAGCTGGACAAATGGAAAGAAATGCACAATGATCAAGAAGCTTACATGATGTGCTAGTAATCCCATGTGTGCTAGTAATCCCATGTGTAATGGTATAATTAGAAATGTGTGTTAAAGTTTCATCTAATTGTAGGAGTCATTTCCAGAATTAACTGAGGCCAAGTTCCATATGGTTGGTTTCCCATGTTCACAAAGAAAGGCACTTGTTGCTTTTCATCATTTCTTCCCTGGGCTGGGACACTCATCACTTGAACTCCCCTAATTGTGCCTAACATTCTTTAACCCATGTTTCTAGCCAAATCTCATGGTGTTTCTTTTCAGTTCTCACATAGAACATGAAACCAAAATCTGCGAGTAAAAAGGCCCTCTATCTGATGATCCCAGTTTCACATCCCTACATTGTGGAAGCCATGCCCCTTCCCTGTATGCCCTGTGAGCTGGACTATAGCAAATCAGCTCAACTATAGCATGTCAATTGAATCTAAGGCATGCTGAGTCGCAGGAAAATTCACCAGTTACTTGCTTCTCAGGAAATAAATATTTCCAAGAAAACTATTAAATGTTTTTAGTTATGAAATACACCACAGTGCTAGTTTTTAAATTCAAAGTCAAGGCATTTTGATTTGGTAAGATTTACAAGTCATCTTCTATTTCCTTGCCATCTTGTGGAACTATCTCCTATCAGCTTATATCTACTTTCAACTCAGCCAAGCATGATTTTGCTTCATTCTTTAAGATGTAATTCAATCAACTGCCCAAACTTTCTCCATCCCATTCCTCATTCTCACAGTGGTATGAATGTACTGCCATTGCATCTTCTTACTGGTGACATATGTTTCACAAATCAGGGTATATTTCAGTTTATAGCAATGGGTAATTAATGTAACAAGAACCCCTAAAAGCAAACTTAACAAAGAGTATTTACCTGTTGCCTCATTGATATCTTCAGAGGGTAAGCAAACTTAGAAAATGAAGTAGGTTAGTGCTACATAAGAAACATGGCAAAATTCTGGTGAAATTCAACATCCATTCTCTTTGGTTTTCTGACTTTAAATATAGAAACTTCTCCCATAAGAGTAGTCAAATACCAACAGAGATGCAACAAAAAACAGAGTGTCATACTAGATCTCTGGGTTGCAGAATAAAAGTACTGATCTTCACTAGCCTTCTGTTTGGTGTCTTTAGAACTAAAAAACAGAGGATGGGTTAGTAGGATCTAGGGTCAGCCTTCCAAAATTGAGGACATCTGTATTGAGCACACTCAAACCCTTAACTGTAGATTTTCTGAAGCTTTTGAAATTATAGGAAGGACACCCAAGGCAGACTAGGAATGAAATTGTTTAGAGAGATCAATTCCGCCCTCTTTTATGCTTTACTCTTAATTTCAAAGCAATCAAATGTTTATGCATAAAATTTTAATCCTTTCACAAATTTCTATTTGGATTTAATTTGCATATCCCATTTACTGCAAGTCAACATGAAGAGGGACTCAACTAATATAAACCATTTTCTCTGAGCCTGAAATCCTTTAAGAAATATATTATCCATTAGGTGACTGAATTATATCTAGGGGAGTAAATCTCTACTGATTAGAATTTTGCTTAGAGAAACTCATATTCAGTACAGAGAGAATGGGAAGGGATGGGGGAACAAAGGATACAAGACAATAATTACTTGTCTTTGATGATACACAGATCAACGTGCAAATCACTAAAACTCTCCAGGGAACCTTGCTGAACTAAAATGAGATCCTAGGGCTGGTTATCAATAAACATAAGCTTCATGCAGTGTTGGAAAGCCTTAATGGTATTTAAGCATTGGGAATTGGTGAGATTGTTGGGGCACCCTGTGGGACAGAGTGAAAAGATGAAAAACACTATCACAAAAGAATACACATGGTATTTACTCACTGGTAAATGGATATTAGCCCAAAAGCTTGAAATAGCCAAGATTCAACTCACAGACCACATGAGCTCATGAAGAAGAAAAACCAAGTGTGGATGACTCGGTCCTACTTAGAAGGAGTAACAAAATACTCAAGGGAGCAAATATGGAGACAAAATGTGGGACAGAAACTTAAGGAGGGGCTGTCTGGAAACCATTCTACCTGGACATTCACCCCATGTGCAGTCACCAAAGGTAGACACTGATGTGGATGGCAGGAAGTGCATGCTGATAAGAGCCTGATATAGCTGTCTCCTTAGAGGTCTGCCAGAGTCTGATATTCAGAGGCAGATGCTCACCGCTAACCACTGATCTGATCAAGGGTTTCCCAATGGAGAAGTTAGAGAGAAGACTGAAGGAGCTGAAAGGGTTTTTGGCCCCATGAGGAGAGCAACAATACCAACCAACCAGAGCCCCACAGGGTCTAAACCACCAGCCTGGGAGCACATAGGGAGGGACCCATGACTCCATCTGTATATTTAGGATATAAGATTAGCATATGTGGAAAAGGAGATCCTTGGTCCCAAGAAGGCTGAACACCGACTGGGGGGGGGGAATTCAAGAGTGTGGAGGTGGGAGTGGGGGGGATATGTGAGGGCACATCCTCATAGAAGCAGGAGGAGGGGGGATGGGATAGGAGGTTCCTGGGTGGTAGGGGGAATGAAGGTAAGGGGATAAAATCTGAAATGTAAATATAATATTCAATATAAAAATAAATAAATTTTTAAAAAGAAAAGAAAAACACTGAAATGATCTGTTATTGTTTTGGCAACTTGTTGATGAAGACTGTGAGCTCTAATTATTTGGGCACTTTATAATTCATAAGAGGGAATACTTTTGTTGTAAATCCTAGTTCAGGAAGCCATGCAAAAATAAAGCAAAATAGGGATTCTCAATCACCAAAAAGGAAAAAGGAAAAAAGTACCAAAGGGAATAGCATTGGCATTACTTTTTCCTTAGTCCCCATGGTGTGTGTGTGTGTGTGTGTGTGTGTGTGTGTGTGTGTGTGCCTGTGTAGTATACCCCTGAAGATGCAATGTATCATGTAGATACATGTAGAAGCAGTTGACATCAGGTTGTTTTGCTCTGCCATTTCCCATTTTATTCTTTGATATAAGGTCTTCTTTTTAAACTAAGAATTCACCAATTTACCTATACTGGCTTGTCTTCCAGGGCTCTGCCTTCACTTGATTCTTAACTTTGTGTGACACTGCCTCTTGAAACATCTAGGAGTTTTGTGACTTGGATAGGCTAGGTTATCAGCAAACCTCAGGAGCTTTATCTTAGTCTCACCAACACTGAAACTCAAGGTGTTCCACACCATGCCCAGTATTTTATGTGGGTACTAGGAATCCAAACTCAGTTTCTCATGCTTGCATGGCAAGAATTTTACTAATTGATTCAGCTACACACACACACACACACACACACACACACACACACACACACACACACACACACACACCTCTTTCTTGCCAGAAACCTATTTATCTTTCTTTTGAATGACATCATTAACCTACTGTTTACATATGGTAAGTGCTCTGGAATTTTGGTTGTCTCTCAAAACACACATCTAAATTCCAAATTCAGTTCTGAATAATACCTTCAAGGAAATTATGCTCTAGTAAGGGTGGCACCTGAGTAATTGTCTGATTAATTGAGGAGCATTAACAAGATTAGCTCCTGAGAAAGGTACATTCAGGACTATGCAAGATTTTTGACATGTTGTGCAAGAAAAATCAAGACATTAAGAGAACTGCAGGCTTAAGTGCACATAGTTATAGGATATAATATCCCATGTAAAAGGTGAAAGGATAACACCACACTTATTAAAGAGTGTTCCCTTCAAAGTAAAAATGCATTGTACCTAGTAAACATCACCTGTAGCCAGGCCAACCTAATCCTCATTAAGACAGATGAAGACGAAGCAGGTAGATGAGTATGTGTGTTTATACAAACTCTATAGGTTCTTAGTATATGGTAAGGTGAGATTGAAAACATAGCAATATGTCATAAATAAAGGAGAATTATTGCAGCCATCTCTATTATACAGTCTCTGTGCAGCTGAAGCCTAGCAGCTGGTTAACAGCTCAGGGGCACACTATAAAATGAAAAGATGTTACAACTTCTAATTGAAGCTGTAGAGAGAATTTATAGAAGTTGACTATTATTGCTGAAGCTCATTTTTTATCTTCATTAAGTTTATAGTCTGTGTGCTGAAGGTTTGTTTAAACACTGATCAAACTATAGATAAATATTCATGCTATAAATCTAGAACCCTGGAAAATCATACAAAATTTAGTAATATTTTAGCTGGGTGAAAGATAGCCATTATGACTCTGTGATATTTCAAATGATTATTGTAATATGGTTATTCAGGGTTATTTTGACTTGAAATAGATTTCTGAGCATCATTCTTTCCACACTGATGAATTGTGTATGTAATGTAGAATGCACAGTTTAGAGTTGAGAACATTGCTCAGAAGTAGTTCCTATACTGTTGCTTTTACTCTGAGACTGCAGTGAACACCAATCTGAATCTGCTCTGTACACTGACTCTCTACAATCTCCCACACAGTATTATGATCTTATTAATCTTTGAGTGACAATCTATATGAGTTTGTGTGCACATATATGAGGATTAAGAAACAATTATAGGAGTTGGTGCTTTCTACCTTGTCTGAGATGTTTTTTCTTTTTTTTAATCTTTGTTTCTAATTTATTAATTAAACTGATTTTATTTACATTTATAGTGTATATCTTTGACCTAGGTGTGTTTTGAAATTTAAAATCATTTAACACAAATTCCAATGCCATTTCTATTATTACCTGAGGCCTTGTCTCAAAATTAACAAGAACAAAGTCACACTGGATTACAGTAGTTCTTTACCGCAATATGGCTGGGGTCCTTGTAAAAGGAGACCATATACGGAGACAAATACATTGAGAGGAACTTGCCACATGACCATAGAATCAGAAACTGAATGGCCTAATACAAGCATCAACAGATGTTCTAGTAAACCAGTCAAGGCTAACAAATCTACACTACAGGTTGCATAATGAACATGGGACCAAATCCACCTTGAATTCAGTATTTAGAAAATTGAGACAATTCCTGTTTCCTATTGAAGGCACTTGAAATATGATGCTTTGTTCTAGAATCTTAGGAAACTGATGCAGCTTGCTTTTCCCGCCCTTAAAACTAGCAATGTTGTCGGTTGTACCCAGTTGTAGTAGACTAGTTCAAAGCAATGGTCCACTATAGATTTTATTAATAGATGTCTTTTGAGTATGCATATTACTTGGCATATTTATTGAAAATTCTGATTCATTAAATCTAAAAAAAAAGAGTATATTTCAAACAATTGAGATGTTTTTTCTGTTTGCCACTAAATACACCAGGTTTGCTGGCAAGAGTGAGATGACAATTATGACAATGTGCTACAGAATATGGCTTTCTTAGGGCTCTAGAGTTCCAAACTCAGGAACTTTTGCTTACACAGGAAGAACATTGTGACTAAACCATCTCTCCAACTTATAGATTATTTTATTTCAGTGAACAGCATTCATATTATGTATCACATAGACACATTGTACAGTAAAAGTGTAAGCTATAGCTAGGTGTGTAATGGTGATTTTGGGTGAAAATCCAACTTCATTGTTTTTGATCCACACAGCTCACTTTCAAGTAGACCCTAAATATGTATTTTACACCTGTGTGAAGATCTTTTTTGTTTCTAGCCTGCCACATCTCCTTGAGAAGAAAGGAGTGAGTTGTAGATTTGGAGATAAGAGACTACAGTGTTTCAGGTAAAGCTCAGTATAGACTGCATGATTAGTTCTAGGTTATCTACAGTGTATGTGTCATTGTTGTTATTACTTTTATTATTATGCATGTGCCAGCCAGAGTGCAAGCATGCGTGTGCCAATATGCAAATATGGAAGTCAGAAGACAGAACTATGAAGCCCACTCTCTTCTCTCACTATGGGTTCCTATGTTGAAACTCAAGTTTTTGGTTTGAGTGACAAGTGTCTTTGCCCATGGAGTCATTTTCCTATCTCTTCAGTGAATGCTTTTTCACAATGACTATATTTAGTTACTTCATGGGACGGAACTATCAGCTCTAGGGTGCTGCTAGGTCATCTTCACATGTACAAGATCTAAACCAGGTTGTGCCAGTCTTTACATTGTGCAGGAAAAACAGGAGCGGGCAGTCCAGTCTGCATAGGATGCGTACATACAATGCTATGCATGAAGACCAGTGCCTTTTTATGCGGAGTAAACCCTCCAGCACTAAGCTTCAACACTAATCTTGCACTGTGTTCTTGTTTATTCTGAAAGTTAGCTTGTTACACGTGTTCTAGGAAGAAGTCCAGAGACTGATCTTAAGAGATTGATGTCAGAAAGTCATGGGGACTAAGTCCCCTTTATATGTGGCTTCTGTAAAAGAGACCAAAGGCTACAGAAGTAGGCATTATCTTTTTTGATAAAAGATACCAATAAAATACTCAACAATGCTACATTTATTAAAATGGTAACATGCCAAATAAGCTTTGTCCATGTAGGAGGAGCTAAAGTGGGAGGAGTAAGGAGAGGAAGAGGAAAAGGAAGAGAAGGAGCTAGAGAGGGCAGAGATGTAGGAGGATGAAGAGCCATGCAATTATGAAGAGCAGTTTCAGGTAACAACTTATATTTAGGTTAGCTAATTAGGAAACAACACTAATTGTATGGGCATATTGTTATTGAGCATTACCAAACATATACAGCCTTTGATTAATATTTAAGCATTAGAGTCTCATTTTTCTACTGGGCCCACGTGAATGGTGGGATGGTCTGGGCAATGCCCAGCCTTGCAGAGACATCTCCCATGCTGGCATCTCATGGATGGCAGGGCTGGTGTTTCTGGCTGGCCATTTCTAGCTGCATTGCACAGGTGGCCTCTGGAACATGGTGGCTGAGCTAGGCAGAGCCACAGCTAAGATAGTGGGCTTGACTAGCAGCCATTTTAAATATTTACTGCAACATGTTCACTTGTTTTTTACTTATTTATTTATTTTTATTCATTTTTTTTTGCTTGTTTTACTAGCATTCAGTAAACATTAAAAAAACAATGACTTTTAAATGGCAATGGCTTCTCCTCTTGTCCCTTGGATCTCCTATCTCCTCTCCACTTTGCTCTTTCACCCTCTATGGGTGTGGATGATCTCCAAGACATGGGAAATGTAGTTGAGGCTCACAAAGTAAAGTGGCAGTGGAGTGACCTCAATCATCTAGCAAGCTTGTGGTGCCTCCCACTTGAGTTTTCTTTCTTTTAGGTATTTCCTGCCTCTCAGCTCCTTTTCTGAGTTTTCAGCTGACTTTCTTATTTCCAACATGAGATCAAGGAGCTTTGCATGGTTACAAGAATAACCTTTGATGAGTTATGTAACCCAGCTCTAGTAGTAGAAATACTTTCATTGCTATCCTAGATAGCTAACATTTGCAAGGTTGTTTGAGATTCTGATGTTTGAATGCACCTGTATGCATGCATGCACAGTGATGGGGAGGGAGGGTTATTGAATTGACAAAACATGTAGTACAATAATTTCCCTGCCCCTCTATGTAAAATATCAAAGATTAGGTAACTTACCTCCAAAGTAGTAACTATTTTCAGAATAGATCTGTAGTGAAGAGGTGTCTGGACCTGGGGAAGCAGCATCATTATCCAGTGTGAGAGTATGACGATTTCTCCTGGCATTGATGCTGACAGAATGCCATAGGCCATCATTCAAGCCACTGCCTGCAAAAGAAACAGGAAGCACTGTTTTATGAGAGTCATCTCTCTCCTCTGCCTTACAGCTTACTCTATTTTCCTAAAGCATTTCTAATAGCTTTTTCTTAGAAAAAAGGGGATAAGCCAAGTAAATGGGTCATTTATGCCAAATAAAAAATGCTATATGTTAACTATTATGGTAATAGGTAGTTACAGAAGAAAAAGCTGAAAACAAGACAAAACCAGTTAAAACTGCTCAAAATGATACCAGCAATTGTATCCTCAAAGGGGGCTTAAATCATTTTAGTCCTCTGACTTGACTAAAGTTTGTATCCTGTTGTTAGACAAAGCTTTTGCAAGTTTTTGTTTAAATGAGCAGCAACAAAATCAAAATGAGGACTTCATATATCCTGAGCAAGCTCCCTTTCAGTGAGCTTTAAAGACTCAGGCAAAATATCTGATTATACAAGGTTACTTTCTTCGTTTCTTTTCCTATTGCTGTGATAACACACCTCAATCAATTTAATTGGGAGGATAACAAGTTTATTTTATCTCAAGTTTATAGATAAAGTAGTGACATTGTGACAGGGAAGTTGGGGCAGCAGGAGTTTAAAGTAGCTGTTAGGTCATATCCACAATAAAGAATCAGAGAAAGATGAAAAGAGGCTGCTGCTCCCCTTGCTCTCTCTACAGTATACCTTCCAGGATCAGGTATCCAGACCAGTGAATGGCCCTGCCCACAGTTATAAGGATGGGTCTTTCTATATCAAATATCATGCA
Organism: Arvicanthis niloticus; assembly: GCF_011762505.2. NCBI lineage: Eukaryota > Metazoa > Chordata > Mammalia > Rodentia > Muridae > Arvicanthis > Arvicanthis niloticus. The sequence continues at coordinate 79,457,743 of NC_047667.1, read as the reverse complement.
GAAGGATGTCCCTCACAGATAGTATCAGTGTAACCTTAATATTGGTGATCCCTCTTAGGCGATCCTGATGTCTTGCTCATGAGTGAATCTAGATCCCCATCAAGGTGACAGCATTAATCATCATAGCTATATAAGGAGAGTTTCACTAAAAATATAATCTGCTTTTAACATATCATCTTTAATATACTACTAGCCTTCCCCATACCCCACATTGCCCCATTTTTCAGACATGGTTGCTTCTACTTTGATGTCAGACTACTGAAGTGGACAAAGCCTTCTCAATTGCAAAGCAGACAGAGTTTCTTACTGAAGTCAGGACAGACTAATTGAAAACCAACTATAGAAAATTTAATATATTTAGTTGACTCTGCGTGTTGTTGGGTGCACAATTGAAGGTCAAAGGACAATGTGTGAGTTGAATGTCTTTAGCTACTACCAGGATCCTAGGAATTGAGCTCATGTAGTCAGGCTTGGTGGTGAACACCTTCACTGCCTCAACTGTCCTTCTGGGCTACAACAGCTTTTCCTAAGTTTATCATAAAACATTGCCTGAGTCATCTGCCTTCCTTGACCTCTAATTGATTACCTTCAAAGATGAATATACCTGTTTGGTATCATTGTTAAGTGAATCAAACATGATCAGAAGAAAATCCTTAGATATTTATAGGGCAAAGATGTTACTTATCAAAAAGTAACATTTCCTTTTCCTGTAGCCCAGATTCCATTCAGCTGCACCGCAACAACCTATCTTACCAAAGAAACTGAATTAGGAATTTGTCCTGAAAGGTCAGTAACTTCCTTTCAAAAATTGTTATTTATGGAGACTCTTGGTTGTATATGACCCACTGAATACTGAAAAATAAAAGTCATATTGGCTGCTCAGGGCACAATAACACAAAACTGAAACATGTTATTCAATCAGATGACCTTCAGTTTTTCTGGCTGTGGGCTAAGTTACCTTCTCCTTTCATCAGATTCCTCACTGGCAAAAGGGGAGCACATACCGTACTTAAAGAGGGCTCTAGGAACTATAACTGCTACTATAGTTTTTATGTGCAAACACTTCAGCTCAAGTACTCAAGCACTTATATAAACTAACACTGATGAGCAGAATAGACCAAATAGCCTTGGAGTTGGGAATGTGCAGATACTAACATCTCACGCCTTTTGTGTTTTGATCCACAGTTAAAAGGCAGGGACAATTACAGAAAGACGTAAAATACCGTCCTTTGATTTTAAGACAATGAGGAAGACAAACTCAGCCAATAAATATCTAGGCTGATTCTGGGCATAACATGAGTGTTTGAATTCCTAAATTCAAAGAGCTATGATTCCCCACACAAGTCCTACACAAGATGTGTCTTACTAATACCCTGTTATACAGTGTAAGGAGCTTGAGATGCCTTAAACAACCATGATTTCTACCCAGTTAATGGTTGCTGGGTAAGAGGACATGTCCTTGAGTATGTAGCAATAGTAAGGTACTTCAAAATCTGTAGCTGACCACTTGTGCTCCTATAAACAATACTAATGGATTATTATAAGCCAAGACAATGAAAGTAGTTGAGGAACTAGTTTGGAATAAGATGAATTAATAGGAACGGGAGGAAGCAGGGGTGGAGAGATAGTAAGGGGGAGAGAAATGGGGATGAATATGATCAAAATAAATTATACATGTGTGAAAATGTTACAATGAACCAATCACCTATAATTAATATATGCTAGTACAAAATCAAAGACAAAATATACACAAGAGCAAACAGTTGCAAACTTACAGCTCTAGGTGAGACAAGGATGACAGTCAGGGGAAAAAAAAGAGGTATTACTATGTTAGGTTTAGAAATGTTTCACAGAGTAGGTAAAAGACAGAGGTTTTAGCCCATTAATCAAAAATTCTAGAAGAAAGACACCTACCCAGATGATAACCATATAGGCCATAGATAATATAAGAAGATAATGGAAAAAGAAATGTACCAAGGATGACAATCAAAGCTGGAGGGAAGAGAAGCCAGTCACCAAGGCTTTGTGTGCCAGGCTAGAAAGAACATCCCACCAAGAGCATTTGAAACAAGGTTCTAAAGGACATTTGACTCAAACCAATTTCCTCAAAACCTCTGTGGAGGGAATTCAGTCATTTATACTAAAACAAACAAAAATAGCAACAAAACAACAAAAAATACAATTCATGATGTAGATGGGATTGAGATGGTTCATGGGGAAGAATCCCTTGCAGTTTATGTCTGACAGGTCCCAGAACCCACCTAAAAGCCAAAGGCAGTGGCATAAGCATTTATAATCCCAGTATGGCTATGAGGTGGAGATAAGAGATTCTGCAAAAGCTTGAAGGCCAGTGTCTTATTCAAGGATTCTACTCCTGTACAAACATCATGACCAAGACGCAAATTGGAGAGGAAAGGATTTATTCAGTTTACATTTTCACATCACTCTTCATCACCAAAATAAGTCAGGACTGGAGATCAAGCATGTCAGGAAGCAGGAGCTGAGGCAGAGGCCATGGAGGGATGTTACTTACTGGCTTGCTTTTTCTGCCTTGCTCTGCTTGCTTTCTTATAGAACCCAAGACTACCAGCCCAGGGATGGCACCACCCACAATGGGTCCCTCATCACTAATTGAGAAAATGCCTTACAGCTGGATCTTATTGAGGCATTTTCTCAACAGAAGCTCCTTTCTCTGTGATAAATCCAGCTTTTGTGTTGACACAAAACCATCCAGTACAGCCAGCTACCCAGATAATATAACAAAACTAAAACCCTTTCTCTTGACAAGGTAGAAAAGTAAGGACCAATATGCTAAAGGTTGTCTTCTGACTTTTCAGGTGCTTCAACACCTCTAAAAAAGTGTCTCCTTAGCACAAGATGACATCTAGTTACATATTTCTGGTTTCATTTTTTTCTGTCCCTACCACATACACACACAAAAAGATATTTGAATAATTTTAATGAATAATTAGATCAATTAGTGCTAGAGAACAAAGGAACCAATGAAGGGTCTTCAACTTGGGAATAACCAGGACAGAGGTACACACTCTTAGAGGAATAACCAGGACAGAGGTACACACTCTTAGAGGAATAACCAGGACAGAGGTACACACTCTTAGAGGAATAACCAGGACAGAGGTACACACTCTTAGAGGGCAAGATGAGCCTAGAGGCAGTGCCTCTCAAACCTATCCGCTGGTGGAGATCACCCCAAGGAACAGATTGAGAGGATAATTGGCAAAGTATCAGGAGAAAAAAGCAAAGCTGGAGTAAACCAGGAGCTGTGTTTAAAGGAACACTAGATACAACTAGGCAGAGGCCCCCTGGAACCTTAATGAAAAGTCTTCTGGAAAGAAGGCAGAAAAAAAAAAAGCCTACTTGACTCTCAGTGGACAGAGCTGAGCAAGCTGTTCTGAACCTCTATGTAGAGAAATTTTACAGGGCAGTCTCAGTAACAAGTATCATACTGGAACACAGCTGTCCTCCCAGTAGGGCAACTGTGGCCCATCTGCTCAGAGGAGTCCTGATGGCAGGAACCTACCATGTTGCCTGGCAGCTCCCTCAACATCTGATTACTGCGGAGAGGAGACCCAGAGGCTCCTTCATCTGGTGGCCTATCTTCTCTCATAAGCAGCTGTTCCAAATGACCTAAGATTTGGTTCTTTGGTAGGTGGATTCTGCTAATGAGATAAAGCTTCTGTCACATGAATTTCTAGGGATGAATATTTGATATTTTGCAAGAACATTTGAGGTGCAAGCTAAACTGTAGGTCTGTTTTGAGCGGGCCTGTGTGCTGGAGACTTTCCACAGAGATCTCTGGCCTGGCCAGGTGCCAAGGTTCAGGCAAAGGGAAGAGATTTCAAACCGGGAGGGGAATAGCCTTTGCTGTCTCCACTGCCTCCACTGCCTCCACTGCCTCCACTGCCTCCACTGCCTCCACTGCTGCAGCTGCCCCCACCTCCATCTTCAGTGCTGCCACCTCAGTTTCTCCAATCCCCTGTACCCTTTGCTCTGCTCAGAGTGGTTGAGACAGTGAGAGGCTGACTAGCCAGCAAGGAGTGAGAAGCTCCTGAAGACCTTTCAGGAAAGCAAATCTCTTCCCAAGTGGCAGTGTTACAGCTCTTATGACAGAGCTCTCAGATGATGGAGTAATTCTCACATACCTTTATTCCTTCTGGATAGGATTCTTATCCACAGTTTTGGGTTGGGTCAGGGTCTGGCAGCAGGTACCTTCTGTTGGCTTGGTCTGAGAGCTTGGGGAAACCTTATCTACACGGGGGAGGGCCTGAGACACTACTCCTATGTGACCGATGGCCACAGATCTCTCTGCACTGAGCTGTGGGGGCTGGCTGTAGCTATGTGAAAGGAGCCAGGGGCCCAGGATCATGGCCAAACTCCTGCCATCCCTGAGGGTCACTGTCACTTTAAATCCTGTGCTTGACCAGATACCCAGCTTCCTTTCACAGCCCACCATCCCACAGTTTTGCTTTCAGTTGTATACTAGTTTAAATATATCTAAAACCAAACCAAACCAGCCAAATAAATAAACACCACATGAAGATGTATTTGAAGTTAAGCTATGGATAAGCTGGGAAGAAGTGTAATTCACCATGCAGGGTCTATTTACTATCCAGGAACCAAGCATTTGCCTAGGCATTGGCCACATAGAATGGCAGTACACAAAGTTCCTATAATTTCACTCTACTCACAGGATTTACCCTCTACTCTCATTACAGATATACAACATCAGAGATGACTAAAGTATACTTGTAGGAGCCAAAGACTTGCTTTATGTGTTCATGTGTGAATTCTATGCCCTGATACTTTCTAATATGATTATCTGTTGCAACCGGCTCAGCTCTACCTGGTTTGAGACAAAAGACTTAACAATGCCTGAATAGTTACTATGTTGCAGCCTGCTCCGCTCTGCCTGGCTTGGCCTTTCAAAGGCTGGAATTAAAGGTGGACGCCACCACTGCCTGGCTTCAAACTGCCACTCCGGTCTTCGGGTCAGGGTCTAGAGAGAGAGAGTGGGGATAAGGAGAAGAGACGCAAGGAATGGAGACAAGACAGAGGTTCTGCTCAAGTCTCAAGTTTCTTTTATTGAAGGGAAATCTGGGGTATTTATACACTTTTGCCATGCCCCTTGTAGGCATGTGGATATGACATAAGCTTTGGAGGCATGGCTAGCATATGGATAGCTGCTTTCTAGCAGCTTTCTACTAAAGGTTGGCTCCCAACAATTATCCATGTTTTTCTGTGTTTGATTGCTGTTATTGTTGGTGAGTGGTGGTTGTTGTTGTGGTGGTGGTGGTGATGGTGGTGTGTGTATGTGTGAATATATTTATTTTTATGTGGATGCCAAAGCTGAGCTCAGATATCTTCCTCAAACACTCTCTATTTTTTCATATATATTTTAAAGACAATATATCTAACTGAGCCTGTATTTCTCAGTAGCTTGATGGTCATCATGTTTCAAGGATCCTGTCTACTCTACTCTCTGAGCTAAAATTGCAAACAGATACTATTGAACCCAGCATTTAATGTGGTGCTGAGAATTTGAACTCAAAGTCTTATGCAGAAGCCACCAATGAATCCAGCTCTCCAGTCCTTGACTTTCTTTCATTTTTTTAAAGTGTTATTCATTATTGGTGTTTTGTATGATGTGTGTATAAGGGCACAAAATCAGGTGTTTTACATAATGTGTATATAGGGGCACAAATACAACTTTGTAGACTCAGTTCATCTACTTTATGTGGATTCACATTTTAATCTATGTCATGAGGTTTGTGCTACTGTTCCAATTCTCTTTTCTAACTCAACCAGTTCCTATGTAGTCTCCTGGTTCCATGTTCTGAGCCCTGGAAATTTATAGCTCTTCAGAAAAATAGTAGAATGGCAATTTCAATAGAATAAAATCCACCAGGGGAAGTTCTGGAAGTACAGATTCTGGGCTTCATGTCACATTAGTTAAGCCAGAATTGTTCATCATCTCTGATGTTGAAAAGCTCAAGGGTCATTAGGACATGGGCTGTACAGCTTGATAGAGAAGTTCTTCCTTTTAGAGTTCATCAAAAAGAAGACACTATAAACAAAACAAACAAAACATAACAAGAAAAAATACCAGTACTTTAACTAGTGTCAGTAGAACACAGACCTCATTTCAAGTGAATGAGGAATCATGGCCTCCTCTAAGATGTGTTTCTTTTCTTCTTTCTTTCTTTGTTTCTTTTTTTGTTTCTTTCTTTGTTTCTTTCTTTCTTTCTTTTTGGAATTATTGAAGTTTTTTCTCTCTTTTTAAATTAATCATCTTATTCATTTACATTTCAAATGATATTTCCCTTTCTTATTATCCCTACACAATTCTATCCCCCTCCTCCACCCTCCCCTTTGCTTTTATGAGGATGCTCCTCCTTCACCCACTCACTCATGCCAGCCACCTTGATCCAGCATCCCCTACATTGGAGCATCAAGCCTCCACAGGACCAAGGGCCTCCCCTCACATTGATGTCAAATTAGGCCATCCTCTGCTACATATGATCTGGAGCCATGGATCTCGACACATATATGCTTTAGTTGGTGGTTTAGTTTCTGAGAGCTCTAGGTGGTTCTGTTAATTGATATTGCTCTTCCCATGGGGTTGCAATCTCCTCCACCTCCTTCAGTCCTTCCCCTAGCTCTTCTGTTGAGGTCTACAGGCTCAGTCTGATGGTTGGGTGTGAGTATCTGCATCTATATTGGTCAGTTAGTGGTAGAACCTCTCAGGGAAAAGACATACTAGACTACTGTCAGCAGGTTCTTCTTGGCATCAGCAATAGTGTCAAGTTTTAGTGTCTGCAGATGTGATGGATCCCAAGGTGGGGCAGTCTCTGGATGGCTTTTCCTTCAGTCTCTGTTCCACCTATTGTTCTTGTCTTTCTTCTGGACAGAAACATTTCTGGGTTAAAAATTTTGAGAGGCCCTATTTCTCAACTGGGTGCTGTCATATCTACTGGAGTTGTTCTCTACAGGTTCTATCTCCCCTTTGTTTCATATTTTGGCTACAATCATCCCCAATGGGTGATGTTTGCTTCTTTGGTGTCTGGGATATTCTAATGGCTACTTCTAGTTCCCCATTCCCTACTGTTGCATATTTCTATTCAATTTCCTGACACTCTAAACTTCTATCCTTTCCTTTCCAATACCTGATCCTGCTCTTGCTTTTTTCTCTCCCCCTTCTCTCTCTCTCTCCAAGGTTCCTCTGTCTCTCTACCTCTGGGAGTATTTTGTTCCCTCTTCTAAGTAGGGTTGAAGCTTCCACAATTATCCCCCTTTGATCTTTCTTCTTGTTAAATTTGGTCTGTGAGTTGTATAGTGGGTATTCTGAGGTTTTAGGATAAAATACACTTATCAGTGGTTACATACCATGTATGTTCTTTTGTGCCTGGGTTTTCTCACTCAGGATTATATTTTCCAGTTCCATCCACTTGCCTGAAAAATTTATGATATACCTGTTCTTAATGGCTGAATAGTACTCTATTGTGTAAATGTACCACATAATCTGTATCCATTCTGTTGAGGGACATCTGGGTTGTTTCCAGTTTCTAGCTCTTATAACTAAAGCTGCTATAAACAAGCATGTGTTCTTGTTATATGTTGGAGCATCTTTTGTGTATATGTCCAGTAGTGGTATAACTGTGTCTTCAGGTAGAACTGTTTCCAATTTTCTGAGGAACCACCAGATTGGGTTCCAAGTGGCTTTACTTGCAGTCCCATCGGCAATGGAGGAGTGTTCCTCTTTCTCCAGAATTTGCTCTCACCTGAGTTTTTGATCTTATCCATTCTTATTGGTATAAGGTAGACTCTCAGGGTCATTTTGATTTGCATTTCCCAATGACTAAGGATGTTCAACATTTGTTTAAATGCTTGTCAGCCATTTGAAATTCCTCAATTGAGAATTTTCTTGTTTAGCTCTGTATACCATTTTAGTAGGTATATTATTTCTCTAGAGTCTAACTTCTTGAGTTCTTTTTATATTTTGCATATTAGTTTAACCCTCCATTGGATATAGGGTTGGTAAAGATCTTTTACGATTCTGTGGGTTGTTGTTTTGTCTTATTGGGTTTTCTTTTTATCCAGCTGTTATTTTTGTATTTCATGCTGCACCTGGACTCAAAATAACATTACTAGATATTCCCCAAAATTAGATTGATAAGAAAACTATATTAGGGTCAGCAATGTCACTTAGCAAGTAAAGACTCTTTCCAATAAACCTAAAGACCTAAGTTCAATTCTTGGAACACACAAACCAAAGAAGAGAATTGACTCCTGAAAGTGGCTCTTTAAATTCCACATGTACGTTCATAGCATGTGTATGTATGTATATTCACACAGACACAAAGAAATAGATATCTTTTAGTTGGCCATTGTGCCCTGCATTCAAAGGCTCTAGGTTGAATCTTCTTACCATGCAAACAAGAAACCAAAGATAAGGCTGGATGGAAGGGAAGGAAGACATACACACAGACACAGACTCAGACACAGACAGATAGATACACATAAAAACACAGAGAGAGAGAAAGAGAGAAGGGGAGAGAGACAGAGACAGAGAGACACAGATACAGACACACACACACACACACACACACACACACACACACACAGAGTCAAACCTTACAAGTAAACTCTTGAAACACAGATTATAAAAATAGCTAAGAACATGTCTTGAGAGTGGGCATTCTACATGAAGACTCCCTAATGTTCACAGTAGTTAGTCTCTGTTCTCCTCACAGAAAGCCAGAGGCTTTACCCAGTACACTCTATTTGTCCATTTTTCCTTTTTATTTGGGTGAGGTGATGTCACAATCATCCTCCTTCAGCCTTCCAAATGTTAGTGCCCCAATCACAGGTCATGGTCTTAACATGTTTATTGTCATGGTGGAAAGTAGATATAAACTATACCCCAGTTTCTTCAGGGTGGTTCTGAGGTTAAATACATTTTGCAAGGAGGAGTGTCTGGGAAGGAATATTTAATTGGCTATTCTCCTCTGGCCTTTAGGTACCTCATTAATATGGAAATCTGTATTAAGGCTCTGTGGCCTGTAGTCATGCCCTCTACCTGTGGAAGGGCTAGGGGCCATTGTCCTATGTGACTGAAAGACCCAAATCTATGGAAGTCTGCAGCCTTGTGTCAGGAGCCTGGAGTCTGGGAGTATGCTAAAATGCATTCCATCCCTTAGGGTCACCTGTGTCTCACTTGGGGCCCCTCAGGGTCACCTGGGGTCTTCAGCAGTTTGCAGCCAGTGCTAGACCAAGAACCAAGTTGCCTTTCATGGTCCTACGATCTATAGCTAGGTGCTAGGGATTAAAGTTAGGCTCTCAAGCATCTAGTGTAAGTTTTTAATCTGATAAGTCACTCCCACCACTTCTGATGCTTTTCTTCTTCTCACAAGGTCAGGGATACATGATCAACATTCTCTGTGCCCTATTATCTGCCTCATTAAGTTACAAGCCACTAAGTTATTTAAAGAAGAAGAAGATATTACATGGATCTGGGGACCAAAGGTTGGACTCAATATCTCCAAAGCAAGTGAAATCTAAGACAACTGCATTCAATTCCAGCTCTTGTCTTTTAGACAAGGCTGTACTATGGTTAAAGCCTCAAACTCATGATATTCCTACTTATGCCCCTCAGTTCTGGGACTAGAGACTTATGACATCAGAACAAGCCAATGAGGAAACATATGACTTTAGTGCATGTGCCCCTAAGATATATGGAGCCAGAGAATGAAACCTCTTATTTGTCTTACAAGTAAGTCAATTCCTTTCTGAGGCAAGTTACAATCTGTGTCTTATTCCCCAATATCCAGCCCTGCACAAGATCCCTATAAATTTATATTAGTACATTTGACTTTCCATGTAGACCACTAAACTGACTGATAGCACACATCTTTTCTCTGCCATATCTATACTCTACCTTTCTGGTTCCTCCATTGTCCACATCCATCTCCAACTTTCCATGCCTATTCGTTCTGTATTAATTCTTTCGTAAATTGTATGACCAGGGGGGTAAAGATCTCTTAACTTTAGACTATAGTCACTTAAATAACACAAAGTAGATTAAAGGTGATGAATAAATAATTTACTAACTTTAATAAATCAAAAATAGTCAACTACTTACAGATACTGCAAGATGAAAAGTAAGACATCCATGTCAAACTGCACAAGACCTATACAAAAATGAGCCCATCAGCACTCATCATGGACTTGGAATGGTATTCTAGGCAGTTAACAGTGACAAGGGATCGAGGAAACCTTTTTTTCCCCCAGTTGTAAAGTCACTTGTAAGTTGCTCATGCTCCTGTAAATAACTCCTCACACATGTTTTTGTAAGTGATACTTATTAAACTTATTGGTCAACTTAAGAAAAAGACATAGGAGTAGGACATTTGGGAAAAAAAGCAGGACCAGCAGAATTGAAAGGGACAAAAGAGGACAATGGTGTATACATGATAAAAATACCTACATGAATGTATGAAATTATTATATCATTACAAACCAATAAATAAACAATCACACTAGAAAATTAATAAGAAAAATAAAGGGTTTCCTCTTGAATACACTGCTTCTCAGCAATTTCTTATAAATGTCTGTAACCTCCACTGTCTGACATATTTATTTGTGTCATGTCATGTTACTTACAGCATTGTGATATTAATTAACAATTTGTCTGTATAAACCTTCTGTCCTCAGATGAATGAAACATGGCTGAGGGTCAGGATGTGAGTCATGTTTCCATGTCTCCCTTGGCATTGTCAGGGCTATGTCTAAATGCTCTTTGATTAATGAAGCATCCAAGCAGCTGAAACTCCACTACCAAATGTCAACAGCAAGCCCTCTCACTACATTGCCCACAAATGACCAGCTCAAGGTTTCCTAGTTGCGTAGACCTGGCTTAAGATTCAAGACCTCATGGATTTGTAGGATTTTTGTCAGTGTATGAGAGGGTGACCATTTAGTGTTGTCATAATTAGTGTCTGACAAAAAAAAATTGAGTTTGAATATGACTGTGCTATTTTTGTAGGATATACCTAAATGTCCAGTTTTAACTGCTGCATGTTAAAATTACATTCAAGCCTAAGACCATTTCAATCCCCTAATATTCATGTCATCCATGACAAGTTCTGCTCTCTAGTTTCCATTCTATTCTGAAACTTGATCTACAATTATTCTAAGCTCTCATGGAAATTCTATTCATCATGATGAGGAAATGGGAAACTCTCCTTCTCTCTCACATTATGTGTATTTTCTGTGCCTTCTTTCTAACCTGTTCTTCTATATCTCACCTTTAAACTATATTCTGTATCTGGTAGAAATTGTAATGTTTTGTGAGTCTCTAGCTAGACATCTGTGCATAAAACAGGCTCCTAAAGCTTAAACTAAAGAGAAGAAAACTGAATTATACAAAGGGACTACCAAAGCAAAACTCAGTAACTAGAAGGAAAGTGAGGGTATATGTGGCCATGAGATTATTCTGCTTCAATAATAATGATAACAATTTCACTTTCTCAGATCCATGCTGGAGGAAATGTTAAGAAACAGAAATGATTTAAGAAATTCTGAGAAAGCTACAAATATACCACTGACTACTATGCTGGTAAATATTTTTAACTTGGGCTTGATTTCTTGTGTCACCAAGGGAGTTTTAACTGCCAACTTGACACAGATCAGAGTCATCTAAAAAGGAAGTATCAGTTGAGAGATTGCTGTTATCAGGTTGGCTTATATGTCTGTGAGGAATAGCCTATTTGTTGATAGACAGAGGTGGAGCCAATTTAATATGGGGGGGGAGCATGTTTCACTCTATAGACAGATGGTGCTTAACATGTTTCTAAAAGGAGACAGAGAACAGCATCTTTCCATGGTTTTTTCTTCAGGGTCCTGCCTAATTCTTGCCTTGATTTCCCTTAATGATGGACTGTGATTAATAGTATGAAATGAACCCCATTCTCCCTAAAAATAGCCTTTGGTCAGAGTGTTTTACCACTGGCAGAGATTTGAAAATAGACATTTTGAAAGAACTGTAACTATATTTCTCAACTTCTTATACCCTGAGATGTATCTACACAGTACTACCTACTGAATGTTGAACTCTGTGCTCAACCAGAGAGCTTGCTGTAACAGTCGAGGCTCTTGGCTCTGTTTATTTGCTCTGATTTAAGGGGTCATCAATATGATTTTAGCTAAAACATTGAGTAATTAATTATAATTTATTTGAAGCTGAGGACAGGGTTCCAAGACTCATAGTATTTACTTGGTGTGCAGATGGAGGCTAGTTACAACTGCTTATATAAAATAAGGCAATATACGGGGAACCACTGTTAATTGTAAAACTATAGACTATACTTATGTGGCCACTAGTATTAGTCAGGGTGAAGATTTCCATCCATTTACCACAGTCATCTCCTCACCTCTTAGCTGAGTGACTTCCTCTAAGTACAACTTCTTCATATATTTGCCATATCCTATAACATATAATTGTTGTATTACTTTTTAAAAAATAACTACTAGCTTCTTTCCTTTTTAAAATTCATATCTTTCAGAATCACTTGTGAGGTCAATTTCATGCACTTCTTGTTTGGTGACTGTGAACTAAAATCTTGAATGGTACAAGTCAAAGAGAATTCCAATCATTTAAGTTTTTTATCTTCTGCATTTTCTTATAACAGCATAAAACTAACAGAAAATTTACAGAAAAACATTAGTATTTAAATACTTATATTCTATTTTCTATAGCTGACCAAAATGTAAGGATATATCCTCTGTTATATACAAGCACCTTTTTTTCAAAATCATGTTATCATCTTTGCAAATTTTCTCTTCATACTTATTACAATAAACTGTTGGATTTTAGAACCATGGAATCTTAGCTCTTCCATATTCTATTGCCTCTTAATAACACTTTAAGTGTTGACCAGACCTGTAACCCAGTTCTCCAAAATATAGTCTAGATCGAAAATATCATGCCAATTTTAAATCATACTAGAATACTGTGTATGCTGACTGATGAGTGTTGGAAAACCCTGTTACTTAAGATCAAAGTCTACTATATCTCGATATCTCCCCTGAGCTCAGCACAAAATTGAGGACTTGCTTTCCCAGCAGGGCTTTCTCTTTTCTACCTTTCCTGGGTAGCCCAAGTCACACACTCTCCTGAGAAATTTAACACAATCCTTGGTTAAATTAAATCCTTGGTTAAATGAAATCCTTGGTTAGCTTGATTCAACTTCCTGGAATGCCTCTCCATGCAAATGTGAAATCCTCAGAACCTTAAACCTCAGCCAATCAAATTTCACCCTAAGAAAAACCCCTTCCCATTTTTCAAGGTTTGTGTAGTCTTTATTCATTCTTAATGAAGAGCACAAGCTGTTTCACAGATTATCATTGAGAAAGCTATTTTCTAAAACAGCAGTGACACTGAAACCTTTGGAAGAGATATCCAGCTTTCCCCCTGGCATTCACTGCCAGATTGGGATCTTGCTGACACACACATTCTAGAATTCACTGCATTCTTTCCATCATGGTATGGATAGGTTCCAGATACCACAAGAATCATATGTGAGCTTGCTAATATTGGCAGAGGACTTCTAAAACATGGAGAATATTCCAATGGTAATTATACAAGGACTTGAAGGAGCTGACTCTATCTCTGTATAGAGCTTTTCATGTACTCAAAGAAGACAAATTTGTAATCAGGGTCTTTGAAAAATAGTACAATCTTGCTTATATTTGAGGGTTTACACATTTATTTTATGAATTTTGTCATTGAGTATGTCTCATTAAGTCAGATTAGCCCATCTTCCAGGTCTTGTAGACAGGACAAGCCAAAGTATCCATAAATCTAGGACACTGTTCTCTTCTAGTGACAAATGACAAAGGCGTCTCTAGAACTGGAATTCTCTGGCTTTGTAGCCAAGAAGATATCTGTTCAACAGTTCCCTAGCCAAAAATGCTTGATCTCTAGCTCTTGAATCTTTCTTCAGTGGAGAGGGAAAATGACTAGAATAAAAGTTATTTTTAAAGAAAAGAGTTTCATTCATCCTTACTGTTCTATTATATACTAACTTGTTTTTTCCCATAAGATAAGTAAAAACCACATGAAATGCCCATGATTTTCAAGGGAAGCACAGCAGAGCTAATTTTTCTTTTCTATTACGTAATGTTTTATATGACATTCAGAGTCTTTTTTATAAAATGAACAAAGTGCTTTCTCTCACTTTTATGAAATATTCTGGTTTCTTAGTACTCAGATAGACATGGACAATACTAGCTTCTATCCTAAGTATCTTGTTGGGAGCAGTTAAAATATCCTTAAAAATAAAATATGTACCTGTACACATGTCCCAATAGGTAAAGTGCCGTGTATACATGAGGTCTTGATTTCAAGTTCCCAAAGGCCTCATGAATCCAGATGTGGCAGCATTGCCAGTACACCTAGCACTCTAAGAATAAAATTGTTGGCGAAAATGAGAAAATTCCTAGAAGCTGGTGGGCCAGTTAGCTTTGCATACAAAATAGACAAAAAGATGATCCTGTCTCTTTAACAAGGCAGAAGCAAAGGCTGAATTGACCTCCTCACATGTACATGCATACATGCATGTACACACATGCTTATAGTTTAATACATGAACACACAAGAACCATATTACAGAATCACAAATACAAGGCGAAAAATGATAGAATATGGGGATAGCATAACCATTCATCCCTATAACCCCAGCATTCAGAGAAATGAAGCAAGAAAATCTATAACTCAAGGTTATCTTGGCTACATTTGAGAGAAAGAAAGAAGTGGAAGGAAAGAAGGAAGGAGGAAGAAAAGAGAGGGAAGCAAAGACAGAGAGAAAACAGAGGAAAGAGAGATGAAGAAGGAAGGAATACAGAGGGGAAAAGGCAAGAAAGGGGAGAAGAGGAGAAAATAGAGGAGAGAAAGAGAGTAGTCTTTCCTCTGAGACAAAGTCTTTCCTGAACAGTACGGCCTGGAGCTTACTGATTAAGCTAGGCTAGCTGTCCAGCAAGCTGCAAAAAGCCACCTGTTCCCAAACACCCCAGCTGGAAATGAAGTGTATACCACGATAGCCATCTTTTTATTGTGGTATCATGGGATCAAATTCAGGTCCTCGTGCTTTAAATACAAACACTTTTCTGACTTATTGTTCTCTTAAAACTTTGAAAATAATATTTTTCTCTGCTTTTCTGTCATAAACTCCCAGCTGATTGCCAATGATTATACACCTCTTTATTGAGACACCCTTGTTGAATTAATACACTTAAGCATGAGCTGATCTTATTTCTTGGCATCTAATAAACAGAATATGGCAGAAGTGATAGGTTGCCATGCAAATATTAAATTACAAAAGGACTATGGCTTCTACTTTAGGTGTTATCACAGTTATTATTGACTGAAAATTTGACAGAATTAGAATCAACTCTGGCATGTCTCTGACAGTTTCTACACTGGGTTAATTGAGTTTGAAAGACTGACCCTCAGTGCTACTGACATCATTCCACTGCCTGGAGATCTGGACTCAATAAAAAGGAGAAGCTGAGCTAAGCATTCATCTCTTTCTGTTTCTGGACTGCAGATACTACATTACCGAGCAGTTACCTCAAGCTCCTGCCACCAGGACTATGCCCTCAAACTGTGTGCAGAAATAAATTTGTCCCTGTAGTTACATTGAGATACCCTGTCTCAAGGTAATAATGTTGAGTTTGATAGAGCAGGACATGAAATGAGCTCTAGCACCCTCCTTGTGTACATAGTCACCCGATACATCAGTACATGAGGCTTTCTTATGGCCTAAACATATTGTGACTATTATATCACATCTTTTAATATTTCACTTACTCTTATCTGGTCTATTTGTGTAATGCAATTCATGTAGCAATGGGAAAAATGTAATCCAATGCATTGGAGTAGAATCTGTGCTGGATGTTACTCCACAGCACTGTGATAGAAGATTTGACTTGGTTTCTTTATCTTCAAAATATTCAAATTGTTTTTTGACTGATCCATATATCTCATCACCATCTTAGAAACATGGCCCAACCTCATTCAGTATTTGCTATATAAGAAAACACAGTGTTACTTGATGGCCAGGAGATATCCATATGATAGCCACTGGAACCAACTGAAGAAGAGGAAAAATGGTTTACTCTTCTGTGTTTAAGAAATCCAGCTTGGAGACTCCAACAACAACATACTGATGTAGAACACCTAATCCTCTTCTGGAAGGCCCAGACTTGTTTCCAAGCACCCATGGTGTATAGCTCACAATCACCTGTAACTCCACCTAAAATGTCCTTGTCTGTCTTCAGTGTGAGCATATCCACACAAATGAAGCATAGACAACATGCACCACTTACACACACACACACACACACACACACACACACACACACTTTTTATATTTTCATATTCCTTGACTAGCTCAATGGTTGGATATTTCCAACCCTCCCTGAAGCTAGTACACACTACCCCTTGGTATTCTTGAATTAATACTTGCTAAATCTCCATTTTATCTCTGCTACCATACCCCAGACCCAATTGGAGGAGTGCTCCTAGGGCCACTTTCCTAGATTCTTACATGTTGTCAGGCCTTTAAGCCTGATGATTTTGTTTTCCCATCATTGTGACTCTGTTCCTTCTTTTCTCTGTGTTTCTTGCCCAAGAATCTTTAAAGTCCTATCTCTTTCACCCTGCCCAGGTACTGGCTGTTGGTTATTTATTGATCAATTAAAAACCAATTGGGGACAGGGACCTTCAGTGTCTGGTAATGTAGATTCCCATGTGATTTGGGGAGCTAAATTAATACAAAGCATTAGAACAAATCCATAACAATGTTAAGTAGAACATAAAGACTATAAAAAAATCCCATAATATTGTAAAAATATGATATGGAAGCAAGAAAAATTCTAAATAAATTTTCTGCTCTGTAATTTTGGAATTTGTGATTTTGAAGACATATTTGAAACTCCTCATATCTTAATGTGCAAAATTTGAAAATAGCCTTTTCCTAGTGAGACCACTTTAAGGTTGATACACAGTGTGAGAGATCTCTATGCAGGACCAAACCGGCAAATCTACTGTTAGCATAGAATGTGATAAATATACCTGGAGGCAAAATCTAACTGCCATTTTTCTAATGATCCTATAGTGAAGCAATTGAAAGACATATTTGAATTACACATAGTTAATTTGGACTTAACTACTTCTGTTGGTCTAATTACCTCATGTGGGGGAGGGTAAGCCCCTTCACTTTTATAGTATATTTTTCACCACTAGTCTACACTTTATCCTTTTGTATGATTTGGTATGTTTTAGAAAGAAACTCATCTTTGGTTGACTTAGGTGAACCATTATATACACAGGACAGGAGAAGAAGAGAGGAGAACTAAATCTGATGAAAAAAAGGAAGTTCAGAGGATGGTTACAAACAACAGCAAGGAACAGGAAAGAGGAAAGGGAGTAGAAGAAAGGGAGAAGGGGGAAGGGAGAGGAGAGAAGGGCAGGGTTAATTACATGAGTTCAGCAGAATTTTTACCTGTGAGGATTTCAATTCCATGTCCAGCTACTTTCTTAATCAGGAGCCTCAGAGTCCCACCCTCCAGGATGAGCAGCGGGGCCTTCAGACAGCTCTGTGGACAGAAGCAGACTATCTTCATTCTATGTTTGAAACTGGAAACTCACTGACAGATCGTCAATTCAGCGTATGCCAGGCAGCAGCAGATAACCGCTCCTGGAGTTTACAAATGTGATGGGGACACTATGTGGTTCTGAGCAGGAAAAAGTGACATTGCCCTAAAAAACATATAAAGGACATTTGTTCATTTTTTTTTTTATTCTGTAATATGACAGTTGATATAAACAACCACCCAGAGATGACCTTTGGCATTATTCCACATTCACCTTCACTAAATTAAAGGGAAACATCTACCAGCGTTACTCAGATGGACACTTTCTGTTCATGTTTTAAGATTCCAATGCTATCTCTAAGGGTGATCTGAGATTCTATGAAGAAGGGCAAGAAAAATTCAACATATTCTAGGATATAAAAGATATAAAAATAATTACATTCACTCCCAGAGAAAAGTCATGTGGTGAATTAAATCTGTTTCAAACTCTGGAATAGCATTGAAGGTAATACAAGTAGGAAACCGTTTTTACAGTAAGGGATGTTCTAAAGAGACACTGATCCTGGATCCTTAAGAAGAATGCGATGAGACAGGGAGAGGAGCTTTCTAAGCAGAGGATGCTTTCATGGAAGTGAGGTGGGCAAGGAAAGAATGTACTAAGACTGTGAGTGTAAAACCTTGGGAAAATTAGCAGGATGGAATTACTCTGAATAAAAAAGAAAGGGAAGGTGCTTGAATGGTAGTAAATTCCAAGGAAAGAAGCAGGAACAGAGAACAACACTGAAGTGGCTACATTTTAAATTTACTGAGAAAGTTTGCAATTAGTAGGAAGCATAGTTGCAAGATGAAGGAGAAAACTGAACCTCGAGGAATATTAAGAGTGTCTTATATTACTTAGGGATGTATTTTAGGTGATTGGGGGCTTGCCTAGCATACGCCAATGCCCTAATAAATCTCCACTATCGTATGAAGTAAGCATGGTGTTACACACCAGTAAACTCAGCACTCTGAAGGTAGAAGCAGGAAGATAAGAGGTTTGGGTTTACTCTTGGCTACTTAATCACTTTGAGTCTAACTTGGGCCCCATGAGACAACAACAAAAAGAACCAATTTTGACAAAAGTAGAGAAAGGGGTGAACAAATAAATATTTGCATGTATGAGTATGAAATGGACCCCTGTATATTCAAGACCCACAAAACAGGTTCCATATCAGAAACTTATTGTGAATTAAAAAATTTATATGTTCAGCCATACATATTGGCCATTTCTATAGCAGTATAGAAGAATGACTGGACTACTGTTTGAAGAGTACAGAATAGTTCTTTTTTGAAAGTCACTTGAGGTCTAGATAACAAGCTCTACATCCAAACATTTCATGTCTTCATTTGCACAACCTAGCTTGTTTAGACTCTAGAATCTCCCCCTTAATGAGTGCCCTCTGATAGTCTCAACCCAAACTACCACAGATCACATACCCTGCAGATTCATCCTTCCAAAGCATCATTTGAATGACAGTGCTCAATTTCTCTGAGCCTCCACACCAAGCCAACACCACTGGTGGAATGCAGGCAGGGATCCTCAGCAGAGCAATCCAGAGCAGCTACCTGCATTCAGTTTCCAGACAGGGTTCAAGTGCCAGGAGACACTTAGCTCAGTTCAGGAGGCTAACAGTCTAACACACAGCAACATTTCCAAAAGAGATGTTCACAGTCCTTGGGTTCAATCTATAAACTATTTGAAAAGTGAGAATATTGACCTGAGATCACATACTCAGAACCCAAATAAAAATGTGTGCATGGCAGTCTGCACTTGTAATACCAGAAGAGGCAAGTGAATATAGATGTACTCTGAATGCTTGCTGACCAGGCAGACAATTTAACTACTTAAATTACTTCCAGGTTCAGTTAAAGACCCTGCTTGAAATTTAAAGTTGAAAAGCAGTCATGGCAAATAGGTTATGGTGACCTCTCGTCTTCACATGCACAGGCACACATACATATACCTCTACACAGCCGAATAGGAGATACACAAAACATCTTCAGATCTCAGCAACATTTGTCTATGATAATTGTGTGTTCATCCAAACAAGTAACCAGATCTAAGTGAACTTTTAGCAACACTGGTAGATTTGCAATTCACTATTCACACGGTGATCAGGTTTCCTGAGTATGATCTCTCAGGAGTCATTGGTTGTGGTTATATAGATGCTTCCTTCTATTTAAAAATGACTCCCAAAGTTAATGAATGATTTAAAGAACATTCATCAAGAAGCAGTGTGTACCATGCTAGGAAAAAGGCCAAGTCCTTACACACGCCCTCTGGATTCGGTAAAAGGCTGTTTTTATGTCTCCACTTAAAAACTACACACACACACACACACACACACACACACACACACACACACACACCTCATCTTAAAGTTAGAGTCAAGTTTATAGGTCATGTTGGTGATGACTGTGTGAGGGAATCCCACACATAGCCAGTAATCATTAGCTGTCACCTATGTTCCTTCTTCTGCTTTGAATGTCACTATATTTTAATGTACAAACAACTGCACATTATCTCATGTGTCAATTTGCCTCTTTGTATTCTGGAACATTCAAGAAAAAACATATACCAGTGTATTAATGACTATGCCCACAATGCCTGCACTTACTGTTGAAATAAGTAAAGTTTCATTATTCCATGGAGAGATTAAGTGCTGGTAGTAATTGTCCTTTTCTCCTTGTACTGATGTTGTTATCATTGCTTGTATTCTGATGTTGTTATCATTGCATGACACTGGACCCAGAATTTGATGCTATGTAGAGTAGTGCTTGAGAGATCAGAGGAGGACAGATGCAAAGCAAATGAGGTTCTAAAATGGTACCTTCACATACAAATTTCAAACCAGCAATTCAGTTAAAATTATGTCCTAGGCTTCCTGCATGATAATCAGGGAAGCTACCACCACTGGTAACTGATACTTATAGCAGGTATGTTCTTTGCTTTACAGAATGCTTTTAGTTCCTGTACAATTATTGGAACACATTCTTGTTTGTATTAATTACTTTCCTTGTTGTGGTCATCAAACATCTGACAACAAACAATTTAAAGGACAATTTTGCTTACAGTTCAAGAAGTTACAGTACATTGTGGCAACAAAGACATAGAATGAGGTATGGTAGGCATGATGACGGACGTGAGGCAGCTGGTCACAGTGACATCATAGTCATGCAGTAGCACAAATGAATGCTGGTGCTTAGCTTATTTTTTCCTTTCATTAAGTCCAAGACCTAGCACACAACACTAACCATCCCCATCGTGGATATTTCAACCTTTGGAAACCTATGCAAGTCATACTATGCAGGCGTGCCTTGACACTTACCTTCTAGGTGGATCAAGATCCTAGGAAGTCACCACTTTTAACCACTGAGTTGTTTTATTCTGCTATATGATGTGAAAATACGACCTCGGATGTAGATGCTAAGCGTTACTGCTGAAGATACCAGGCATTCCTGATAACTGGCCCAGAGGCTCCTGAGCTGAAACTAAAAACTTAAGCCCCCTTTCTGACAAATAGCTTGTTGGGCATCTGGTACCATGCAATCTTTTAGAGACAGGAATCAACCAACATTCCTATTGATGCCTGTGAACCACCACAACAACCAGTGTGGCATTGTAGTGGTAGTTATTTAAATTGTTGGCATTCTATCTGGCTTTTCTTAATTAGCTGCCAGGTTCCCAACTAGCCTAGGCTTGTGGCCAGGCTGCTCAGGCAAACAGAAACACCAGCCCTGCCACCCATGAGACTCCAGCATGGGAGATGGCTCTGCCAATCTTCCACACTATCTCCACATGGTTGGGCTGAGCCCAAATCAAATCACCATCCCCAGTATGAATGAAACTCTAATGCTTAAATATTAATCAAAGGCTTTATATGTTTGGTAATGCTCAATAACAATATGCCCATACAATTAGAGGTGTTTTCCAATTAGCTAACCTAAATAAAAATTGTTACCCAGGACTGCTTTTCATACCTGCATGGCTCTTCATCCTCCTACATGTCTGCTTTTTCCTCGCCTTTTTCCTCTCTTTTTCCTTTTTCCTTTTTAGACCCAGGAGAAAACCTACTACCACAGTTACTATAGTTGTCTTTTGGGTTTGAGATTGACTAGAGCAGGAACAGGGATTTCCTTAGTTTTCTTTAGATCAAAGCTATGATCAGTTTTGTATTTCTATAGATTTAGATTCTGATATAAGACATTTATAAACAGAATAGAAGAAGCTTACACTTTTTACTCCTTTGATAGAGGGAATTATATGTTGCCCTTTAAAAAGAGTGTTGCTGTCATATTAACTATTCAGGCGTTGTTAAATCTCTTGTCTTTTGGATCCATGTGGTTCAACAAACTGATGGCTTTTGTATGAGATGCTATTCAAATGAAACCCACACAGGTCCATTATTACAGGCTGGAAGTAAGGGATTGTAAAACCTCTGTCATCAAGACTAATGAGGTATATCCCCTAACTTACACTCTAAGCCGGATAGTCAGTGATGGGTAAGAGAGCATACCGAGACCCTTGCCCCTAAAAGAAGGGAGGCCTCACCATCCTAAGACAGGAGCTCAACCAATGGCTGTTGAGTATCCAAGGACGGGAAAGGGAGGCTGGGGTCCTTTGCTCCAACCTAGGACAGGCACGGTTTCCGTAAGTTTTCCCAGCCTTCCCTTTTGAAAAAAAAAAATTTAAAAAGGGGACCTGTTGGGGGCCGACTTTTAGCAGAAAGCAGCTATCAGCTTTGCAGCCATCTTGAGCCATATACCCTGACATGAGACTTGAATTACAATAGCCTACAACAGCTGAGAACACTCCGATAATCTTGGTTTAGATACCTTGAGATTAAAGGCACGTGAGATTATAGGTGTGTGACTTAAGAGTATGGCTTAGAAGTATAGAGATCAGAGTTAGAGACAAGATCTAAGGGCATGATTAAAGGTGTAACTTAGAGGCGTGGCTTAGAATCAGACTATAGAAGACAGAACCAGACATCAGACTATATAGAGAGAATCAGACACATCAGACATTAGGTATAGTCTGCCCTCACCCTCGCTCTTGCTGAACCCCGACCCGCGGACCAGAGCGGCAGCTTGGGCCGGAATACAGTGGCCGCCCAAACGTGGGTTGGCCCAGGCCTCAACATTTTGCCTGGACCGTGACATATTTTGGCCGCCCCAACATGGAGCTAGTGTGGACCCCAACATTATTTTGGCGCCTAACGTGGGGCTAGTGTGGACCCCAACAAAATTGAAAAAAAGAGAAAGTATGGTAGGGTTTGGAGACAGGACAAAGAAAAGGGGAAATAATTTTATTTCAACATAATCTCAAAAAGACTTAATTTTAAGAGGGTAGAATCATACTCTCTGAGGTTGAACACATAAAATAATGAGAGTTTTGTGTAGCATGTATGTTTCAAGATTGGAAATCTAAAATAAGCTTTACTGAAATGTTTGCCCTTTTTTTCACAGCCCTTTGACTGTATCACAACATAGCAAATAATTGCAGAATTGGCTTCACACAGAACTAAACACACCAAGCCACCTATTTTAGGCATTTATGTTTATTTATAATTATGTGTGCATGCATGTATGTATAGTGTATGTGCATGTATATGTGTGCCTATGTGGGTTTAGGCATGTGAGTTTTGTACCCACAATCAAAAGTGCTGTAGTTACAATGTGGTTTTGTGCTGCCTAATGTTGGTTCAGGGAACTGAACTTGGGTACTCTGCAGGAGAAACACATGCTGTTTTCTGATTCACATCCTCAGTAATTTGCCTCCCCTTGATGACAGAAATATCTCCTGTGATCTTGTGATGTGACCCATAGTTTCAAAAGATAGAATGCTTCATATTCCAATTGCTATCTTGAATTTAGAAACACTCTTACTGTTGGCACAAAAAGTACTACATGTTACTCATTAAACATACAATAGGGCTTCCTCCTTAGAAAACCTATAAGAGGAAGCCTGCTTCACCTGGAGAGAGCAAAGTTTCTTCCGAATTTACCATTGGACTATCTCTGGGCTTCATAAGTCTTGTTCCTTGAAACAGAACCCATCTTTTTACCTTTCTCTCAAACCTCTCTCTTTTCCTTCCCCTAAAACTAACACTAATCATATCATCCTTCCAGATAGGAACATACATGCAGTCCAAGGTAGCTGTAACTAAGGACCAACATAAAAATTTAAACATACTTAAAACATGGAGACTGTATTTTGTGATTTAATAGAGTAGTACTAGAGCAGGTACTCTTAGAAGAAAGAGTCATGTTATAGTGTCTAAGACTCAGCAAGGCTACATGGATCAAAGATGTACATATTAAATATTACTTTTGGTTCCACATGGCATGTTAAGATAGAAACCAGACAGAAGACTCGAGGTGTTTCTCCCCAGTGTGCTTGAGCACCATCTAATCCATTTAGTGTTCTAAGATGACATGAAACATAGCAAAGAAGCATTCATAACACTTTTACTTATTTTCCTGCTATGTCTGGGGTGACTCTTATTATCATCTCTAGCTATTAGCTGGGATTTACCCTGCCAGCTCAGCTTGCCAGATTCTCCAGCTTTCAAACTTCAAATGTAGTTACATAATTGCTTTTCTTTATTTGCTTATAACCTCTTGGATTTTCAGGATGTCTAATTAAAAAAGAGCAGATCATACTTCCCAGACTCCATTCTAAAGTGGACTAATGTATTATACGAAACCTCGGCCTCAGTCTGTTGTGTGTATGTGGCTTTCTTATTGGACAGGTGGGAATGAAGAGACAGTTACACTACTCTTTGGCTACTGAACTATGTGAGCAATGAACTCCAGGAAACTGAAACTCACACAGAAATCTCAGAGTGGGAGAAGGAAAAGCCTGATTTCAGTCAGAAAGGGAGTTTTTCTCTCAGAAAAAGATTTTGCATGATTACAACAATTTTCTAGCCTCCTTGCAAAAGACATGAGCTCAGACAATGATGATGGATAAGACAGCTTAGCTATGAAAAACGATTGTCCAATTTTTTTCATCTAATAATCTTATTAAGATTCCACAGAGGGTATGGTGGCACCCATCTTTAATACCAACACTCAGAAGACAGAAACAGTCAGATTTCTGTGAGTTTGAGGCCAGTCTGGTCTACAGAGTGAGTACCAGTATAGCCAGGACTACACAGAGAAACTCTGTAACAAAACATTCCTCAGAATAACTCGCCCCCCCTGTAAAAAACGATCCCATAGATGGGTTAGAGGTTCACTGGACTTCTTTATTCATCTTACCAATGTAGTGATATTGAATATGTATCTTTTCTCTGCTTTTAAGTATTAGTTATATGTTTTGTTAGCGTCTTGTGGAA
This sequence comes from Arvicanthis niloticus, assembly GCF_011762505.2. Lineage (NCBI taxonomy): Eukaryota > Metazoa > Chordata > Mammalia > Rodentia > Muridae > Arvicanthis > Arvicanthis niloticus. Next base: position 79,432,688 of record NC_047667.1, on the reverse strand, counting down.
ACTAACTGAGCCACCCTTGTCAGGGTTGTCAGGGTTGTTATAACCTATTCTCTGACTCTAGCAAAGTATATATTTCTATTTGTGTGTGTGTGTGTGTGTGTGTGTGTGTGTGTGTGTGTCTGTGTGTCTGTGTGGTGTGTGCATGCACATGTACATGTGAATTCTTCCACATGTACATGTGTGTGTGTCTTAGTTGTTGCTATGGAGAAAATGTAAATAGCAATGGAGAAAATAAATAATAAGCTTTTCTTCAAGATATTTGCAGGTATACTTGGATGAGAAGGAGAAGCCTTAAGCTTAAGAAACTTTAATCAGAAAAAAACACATTGTTCCTAACTGCTTAAGGACTATCACCTGCCTTATTTGTGTGTTACACCATTCCTGCTAGAGTGTGAAGACACCCCAACAGCAAATGAAGTTTTAACTCAGACATCTATCACTTGGAAGTGTTTCTTTGGCAACCTGACTCATAAGCATATTTAGGTCCTGATTTCTCTACCACCAAGGACCTCTCTAGATTCTATAAACAACATCCGTATTCTCTTCCAACTGTCCAGTGAATCTTCTGCCTCATTTTTCCAGTCCTTCATATCCTGTCTTCCAATGTGGCTTTCAAATGATGCATTTTACCAATAGAAAACAGCATTTATCTAACAATATCTTATAAAAATAATCAGCTATTTTATGACAAATATTTAAATGTATAATAGAGTGACAGAAGAGTAAGGGGAGATAATGATAATGAGGATGATTAACATATAAAGAAGCTAGTAGATAGCAAAAGACTAAAAACCCTTCCCCACTTGGGCTACTTATAAAATAACTATATTAGAAATGCCAGAAAGCAGGGTGTTATATTAATGGCAGATAAAGAGTTATCACTTCCTGGTCCAGGAGTATTTTTAGCACATAATTTTCCCACAGAAACTTGACTTGTACATTTGGATCACAGTCCATCACTGAGTGAAGTCCAGTCAGTAACTCGAGGAGGCACCCAGGAGACAAGAATAAAGGTGGGACCCCCTGAGGCAAGCTGCTTAGACAGCTGCCAACAGCTTGTTCAGGCTGCTTTCTTAATCAACCCAGGACCACCTGCCAATGGGTTGTACCCCTGAGAGTGGGCTGGGTCCTCCCTTATAAATCATTAATCGGGAAAATGCCCCACATACTTGTCACCTTGCTAATGGGATGGTAGTAGTTTCTCAATTGAGGATCTTTTTCCCCACAGGTAGTATGTGTTTGTGCCAAGTCGACAAAATGTAACCAGCACATTAGCCCTCTCCCATTCGGAGCACTGCCTCTTTCTTCCTAAGTAAACCATCTTTCTTCTTTTTCTCTGTGTCCCTGGCCAAGGGATTTATGCTGGAATGTGAAGAAAAGGAGACATTGGCAGTTACCTTCCACATTCCTATTGGGACCTATAAAAATGGGCCATTAGAAAATGAAGAGAGACAAATATAGATTTATGTTTAGAGAAGAAATCAAAAGGGTTACTTTTTTGGTATAACTGGATTCTGGTCACAAATATTTACTGATGATCAATATTTAAATATGAAAAAATACCCTCCTTTTTGTATTTTCATTATATTTATTAGCATAATGGTAATACAGGGATTACTTTATATGTAAAGGAACCACATGTAATATTGGTCCTCTCTGATGTTCCTGTTTATCTCATGTCTTATATGAGTTCTCTTTTTAGTTGTAGCTTGTAGGAGCAGATGGTTGAAGGATTTTTACAGATTCCCACATTCGTGGAGACTGAACACAAACATCTTTGTCACATCACATTTTGTAGCAGGACTCACATCTAAATATTTTTATTGCTACCATTAGAAATCTAATTATGTATTTACATAATAAAAGATATTTTTCTTGTGATATACTACACATAAATAAGGAATATTAGGCTTTCTTCTTTAGTTCCTGCCTCACTGCATGAAATAATCCAATAATCAATCAATATGGCTAATAGCATGGGTGTGGTATGGGGCAAGTGAACTATGCCATGAGAATAATGAGAATTAATAAGGTTAAAGCAGGTTCAAAACTCTGGAAAATTTCAGAATTGAGAATGGTAGGTGTGGAATCAGTTCCCTGCTAAGCTCTGCCTGTCCTGGATCATGTAACCATGACACCCCATTGAGAGGTTCATGACAATAAGTCATGTAGGGACAAACATCTGAAGTCCTTCCACTTGCAAATAAAGCATACCTAAAATTTCAGACTGAGCTAATGAGAAGCATTTACCTCCAGATCCCACCCTAGTCACAAATGTCTATAAAGTCTCTATCAACGTGAACTAAAGTATAGGAGTTATTTCTGTTGGGCCACATTTTGGCCCTGGTTTGGGCCTTATGGACAAACCCAAGCCTGGCTAGAGTTTCTGCAGCCTTGTGGGAGAGCCTAAGCTTGGATCCAGTTTTGAGACCTGTCTCTGTCACTTCTGTATTGGGGTGACTCAGCAAGACCTTTTTGGCCCTGCCTCTGCCCAGGCATTGCTAATGTAGGGCTTTGTCATTAGCCCTGTCAGTCACCTCCTACCCTCTGTCACCCTTCCCTGCCTCCTATGTCATCTCACCCCACCAAAACTCCTCCTCCCTATGCTTCAAGATTATACAAGTGAGAGGCTGATACATTAAAGTTGAGTTCTTGCTTTGACAAGATTCTGGGCCTGGTGTGTTTCTTTTGGGCTGTCGACACTCACCATTCTGCTTGGCCCCAGAGAGCAGCAAAACTGAAACCTCTCTCTTCTCGCCTGCACCTGCCAGCAAGGAGCTGATAATTTCACCAAAAATTGTCTTAGGGTAGCTTTTTTTTGAGCTGTAACATCCTGGAGAAAGAGTTTTCTCTCCTGAAGCATTCATCACTGAACCTTGAAACCACCCAGCAGGCCAGTCATGCTTCTACTTACCTCAGCAGCCACAAACTGCTCACAGCAACTCACTGCAATTGGCTTTCAGTTGTTCTGACTAGACCAAAGGCCCACAGAACACTCTTTTGGCCCAGACCAGAGATATTCAGATTGTGTTTGTTTTCTCTGAGTGCCTTGTCAGCAGAGTTTGACCACTCCTACAGCAAGGCCAGGCACTGTGCATGCCTTTATAAGTGCATGCATATAAGCATGTGTATGTACAAGTGTCTGTGTGTGCTGATTGCTCTTCTTCTTCTTCCACTTCCTCTTCATTCCCCCACGTGTGTGTGTGTGTGTGTGTGTGAGAGAGAGAGAGAGAGAGAGAGAGAGAGAGAGAGAGAGAGAGAGAGAGAGAGAGAGTGTGAATGTTCCTGTAAAGTATCATCTTGGGAGTGATAACCCTTAGTTTTGAGACTGAATTGCTAGGTAGGACTTCGGACTTATAAATTCAATTACACTGGCTGGCCTATTTTCACCAGCCATCCTCCTATTTTCTAATCTCTACACTGACAGTACTAGCACCTCGTAGCATAGACAGCTTATTGTGTGAGTGCCCAATGGAGAATGCAGATCCCCATGCTTTCATAGGAGGCACAGTTTATGAAGTGAACTATCTTACAGCAAAATGATATATGCTGACAAGCAGAGGACAACATATACAATTAAAGGAAAAATTTTGAAGTTCCCTCAGCTGGAAGTGACAACCTGACTATTCCTTCTCTCTTTCCTTTCTTTGTTAATGTGTGTGTGTGTGTGTTTTCAGGAGAGTCCTTGGTTAATATTATATTCTATAGAGAGTTAAAATGGATGACTTCACTGGAGATGATGGAGTGGGAGAATTTTATGAAGCAGCTTAGTAGGGTGCTGCTACAAAATGTAAAACAGAGAAAACAAGGAGGCTGGCTATGAGTTCGAAACAGCTTTCTCGTTTCAAATATATTCAGGTCATTCTGCCATCACATCTGAAATATGTCAAATGTTGACTGAAATCCAATAAAATTCATCCAACTAAAAGCTTTCAACTGTGGCAGAGAGGCTCATAAAAACAGAGTTCTTATAGAAATAGCACACTTGTAGTGATTTGCTTATGATTGATGTGTGGGATATGATAGCAGCTCTTGTTCAAGGACTTCTGACAGGGATGACTGGGCAACATTTAAGTCTCTGTGACAGGGTATTCAGTATAAAGCTAACGCAGTGACCCTGATCTTTTATACATCCAACATTTTCAGTCCAGAAAAGTTGCTCTTTTGAGACCCTATGTCAATAATATGGACTTATGTGATTACAAGTCAGGTTAAATAAATAAGTTTGGTTTGTATTTCCTTATGGTAGAGTCAGGAAACTCCTAATACAATTGATAAAGCTCAGATTGTAAACTGAGGTAAGCATATTTTCCTACAGATATCTCAATCAGATATGTCAAAGATAATATACAAACTACTTTCCTACAACTAAAATGACCTAAATCCTTGGTCGTATTTTTGAAAGTGCCCCATCTCATTTCTAAATATAAGCAATGTTTTTTTTATAAATTCATCTTAAAATATTGTTTACAAAAGCAAGTTTGGTTGTTGTTGTTTTGTTTTTTTTATAATCTAAACATTACTGCAAATTACACTCTGTGACAAATGTAATTGTTGAGCCACACAACTCCTCTATATGGACATATAAAGATAACTATATGTACATGATTTGATTTGAGAATCCCATGCCTATGATAATAGTATGTTTTATAGGATGCCATCCTTTCTAGTTTTAGTAAGTCTCCAACTATGCTTCATAGTAGCTCATCTTGAAATTATTTTTTCCATAAAGTCATAAGTGTTAGGATTGGTCAGAATGGAGGTCTCTGGAAAGAAATTGTGCTTCTTTCCAGAATAGTGGTGCTATAGAGAAAAGTTTCTACCCATGCTGCTGAAATTTTCAGAACATTCTGCACAAGCATGTAACTAGGTTCATTGTTTAACTTTAGTCACTTTGGAGCATATGCCATACATATTATAACTTATTAAGCTGGAACAAGTAGCTGGTAGAACTGAGAATTCTGTGAGACCTTTGTAGAGAAAAGGTTACAGTGAACCAAATTCATATCTTTACAATTAAACAATATTTATTTAGAATAGAATAGATTGAAAAGTACATAGAGGAAAATAACAGTGAATTCATAAATAATGTTAAAGCTTTGCTTTAACAGTTTCTGAGCTCTGGAATGTAAGGCAAGCAAAGCTCTGCCAGAAATACCTTCCTCCCTCGTTCCAGTCCTCCATAACTGTCCACGCAAAACCATAAGGGAGAAACATTCAGTGATATTTGCTCTTCCTTTTGCCTATCATATTTTTTACATGAAAATATAGTGTGTTACCACCTTCTTCATATTATACAGAGAAATAAGCTAGCAGTGAGCTACACGTTTCCTCCCTGCAGCTTAACTTTCAGAAGAAGCTATGAAAGCTTTTAGGAGAGAAACGTCATCAGCAGACTTACATAGTTATGGACCCTATTAAATGTGATACCAATCAGCCAGGTAATGTGTCTACCTGCACACCAATGACATTATTGTTAGAGTGGTAAGCTCTTTCTGGTTAGTTTGAGGTCTACTCATCAGCAAAGAATTCATTCCTGGTACTGTATACCTGGTCAGAAAAGCATGGACAGGATGGAAAAACTGAATACTAATGTTTAGCTAAATTGATCTATTACCAAACTACCTTCCAAATTATGAGTATTTATATCCATAAATGGATATAAATCCTTGACCCAAGAATCCTCTCCTTAGAGTGAAAAATGGTGAATGAAGAAACATGACTACACAGATCCTGAGAATAAGAGTGACTACTCATCCATAAGCAAGACATGTATAATGTGTCCTACACAACTCAGGAAATAGTGCAGAAGAGAAGAACAAGAAAGAATATAAGAGCCCTAACATAAGCAGAAGAACTTTTAACATTTTTTGTTTGTGTGTGTATGTAAGACACAGGCATTGCAGTTATGAACTCACAGAAGCTACAAATGTATGCATAAAGATTACACAAGAATGGACCCATCAGCAGCCATTTTTGGACAGATGATGGTATCTAGACACTACCTACCTCTTACTGCAGAACTATATGCTACCAGTATAATTAATTACATATTCACTGATGATCCTGTCTTGCTCCAATGTTGAGGGAGATATTTAAAATGGCAGCACCCAATCTTGGCTTCTTCTTAACCAGCTGCCATCTTCCCGACTAGCCTAGGCCTAAGAATACACCACCAGTGCTTGGCTCAGAATGCCAGCTCAAGCTGCCAGCTCAGGCAGCCAGCTCTGACTGCCAGAAACACCAGCCCTGCCACCCATGAGACACCAGCATGGGAGGTTGCTCTGCCAATCTTCCATTCTGTCTCCACAAGGCTGGGCTAAGCCCAGACTATCCTGCCATCCACACAGTACCCAGTAGAAATGAGACTCTAATGCTTAGATTACCCAAAGGCTTTATATGCATGGTAATGCTCAATAACAAGATGCCCACATAATTAGAGGTGTAAACATTTATGTAACCTAGATATAAGTTGTTACCAAGGATTGCACCCAATAGATTCGTGGTCATTCATAGCTCCTACATCTTTGCCTTTTAAGCTGTTCTTCTTTCTTCTCCTCTTGCTCTCCTTACTCCTCTTCTTCATCTTGTTACTACTCCCACCTTAGCTCCTCCCAACTTGCAGAGAAAATATGCTGCTACATATCACACTTCCTGTTAAAATTAAAAAAAAAAAACTTTCTCTCAAAATATAATTAGAGCACTGCTATACCAATTTGTAACAGTAAGGTACAAGACAGACCTAATGCTCAATCCATCATTTTTGTTAAGTAAATAGAACCTCTGTCATCTCTCCTAACAAAAATTCTTAGTTCTGAATTTGCCTTATGTCCTGGCTTCAGAATAAATGTCAGCTGAAAACCATCCTCTCAAATCTTGTCTCTCAAAATAAACAGCCTGGGGTTGGCTTCGAGACTATAACTCTTCAACCCCATCACAAATCCAGAATGACTGATTTAACTGAAATTATGGGAAGCACAAAGCATGGCCTCTAAAACGTATCCAATTTCTAGAGACCACTGAGTACTTGGACAGTCCATTATTTCAAAATGTTGGAGCATCTGGTCTTCAGCCTTCTGGCCCAGGATCATCTGACAGACAGAGTAATGCAGAATTTTTAAAGACTAATCACTCTGTCTTGGCTGATATAATCAGTCGACTATTCTGCAATGTGTCCTTTTTCTGGACAGTATATTGTCTGTAGATGAAAAGAAGCAATTCTTTCCTAGTGGCTGTCTCACCACAACTGGAGTAACTCCAAAGATGCTCAGTTTCTTCTTAGAATCCAAGACAGGAAAGCTGTCAGGAGCAGACAGGTCTCTAATCAAATGAACAGTAATACAGAAATGTTTGTAACATCACTTCTGTGGACTTCTGACATTTTTGAAAACCAACTATCTGTGTAAAGCAATCTGGATTGTTGTCCATTAACTTCTCTCAGCTATTTCTGATTAAAATCTCAAAAACACCCTAACAATCAACTCAGAGCCATGAACTTGTTATAGGCCCTTAATGCACAGGCTATCTCAAATCAGTTAAAAAAAAAAATCAAAGAAGGACTGGATCTAAGCCTTGTACCCACCAATTTTGACTTAATAGAAGAAAATATACCAATGAAAGCCTTGAATTTGAAATCAAAATACATTTTGTACCATTTAAGAAATTATAACTTTAGCTTAATAACAATTATACAGATTTCTACCAATAGGTTATGGCTATGTAATCAATTCTAGCTAATCCTCCCTGTTCCAATAAAACCATTTTTTTTCCCTAGAAGAACAGCCTAGTATTAACCACCTCAGTCCTCAAGTCCAGGGAATAGGGTTGCCAACTCTTTATTAACTTCTTCAAGGAGAATTTGGGTGTTGGGGTATTAGAAGAGGGGCAGGGGAAGGGTAAATTGATAAGCTTCTGACATCTGTGTCTTCACTGCATCCCGCTGAAATTCCAGGACATCAGAGTTTCAAGCAGATCGGCCCAGCTTGCTTGATGAGTAGATATACCAATGCTATATATTCTGCAATATTTAATTCTTAAAACAAATTTTAGTGTCAAGATATTTTTTGTTTGAATTCTGGAATCTGGTCTTCTGGCAGCCTGGCCCTGTCACGTCTAATCCATATAATTCTGGGAAGTAGAAATACCTTAATCAACTCTTCTAAAACCACACTGACAAAACCTGTTTCCCAAAAGAGCATGTTCTTGAGCCAGTAACCAGAAAAACCTTTATTTTGACTTCTTTCACAGAGGGAAAATAAAACCACAAAACTGAAAATCACACCCATCTTAAAAACAAAATTAATTTAATAACTAAAATACTGTATGTGCCTATTCTTAGGCCTTTCCTATTTTGCCAAGCAAGAAATGAACCCAGAATTTCTGTTAGGCCCATGTTAGATAGACCCCAAGTCTCCTGTGAGGCAATATAGCTTTATATCATCTGAATACACCTGATTTACATGATTTTCTGTTTGGCTCTCTGTCAGAACAGTCTCTATTTATACACTGTACTCACTACTCGTCAGTGACAATTTTTCCTCTCTTAACTAAAGAATTGTATGTGCTTATTCTTATGCCTTTCCTGTTTTTGACAAGTAGAAAATAAACCCAGAATTCCTGGTGGCCCATGTTAAACAGAATGCAAGTCTCCTGTGAGGCAATATAACTTTATATCAACAGAATACATTTGATTTACACTGTCTTTCTGTTTGGCCCTCTGCCTAGAACAGTTTTTTTTATTTATACCATCTATCTGTTGGCCCTCTACATCAGAGTAGCCTCTATTTATACACTGTACTTTCTTTCTTTTTTCCCCACTTTTTTATTGGATATTATATTTACATTTCAGATTTCATCCCCTTACCCCATTCCCCCCACCACCCAGAAACCCCTTATCACATCCCCCCTCCTCCTGCCTCCACGAGGGTACCCCCCCACCTACCCTTCACTCCCACCTCCCCACCCTCAAATTCCTCCTCGCTTGGTGTTCAGCCTTCATGAGACCAAGTATCTCCTCTCCCACCCATGCCCAACAAGGCCATCCTCCCCTAGGTATAAAGCTGGAGTCATGAGTCCCTTCCTATGTGCTCCCAGGCTAGTAGTTTAGACCCTGGGGAGCTCTGGTTTGTTGGCCCTGTTGCTCTCCTCTTGGGGCCACCAACCCTTTCAGCTCCTTCAGTCCTCTAATTTCTCCATTGGGAACCCTTGATCAGATCAATGGTTAGCTGTGAGCATCCACCTCTGGATATGTCACACTCTGGCAAACATGCAAGGAGACAGTTACATCAGCCTCCTGTCAGCCTGTACTTCCTTACATCCATATCAACATCTATCTTTGGTGACTGCACATGGGAGGGATACCAAGGTAGAATGGTCTCCTGAGGGTCCCTCCTTCAGTTTCTGTTTCACACTTTGTCTCCATATTTGCTCCCTTGAGCATTCTGTCACTCTTTCCAAGTAGAACCCAGGAATCCACACTTGGTCTTCCTTCTTCATGAGCTTCATGTGGTCTGTTAGCTGAATCTTGGCTATTTCAAGCTTTTGGGCTAATATCCGCTTACCAGTGAGTAAATGCCATGTATGTTCTTTTGTGATTGGATTACCTCACTCAGGGTAATATTTTCTAGTTCCATCCATTTACCTAAGAATTTCTTGAATTCATTATTTTTAATAGCTGAGTAAATGTACCACATTTTTTGTATCCATTCCTCTGTTGAAGGACATCTGGGTTCTTTGCAGCTTCTGGCTATTATGAATAAGATTGCTATGAACATAGTGGATCATATGTCCTTGTTATATGTTGGAATATCTTCTGAGTATATGCCCAGGAGTGATATAGCTGGGTCCTCCGGTAGTGCTATGTCCAATTTTCTGAGGAACCGCCAGACTGATTTCCTGAGTGTTGTACCAGCTTGCAATCCCGCCAACAATGAAGGAGTGTTCCTCTTTCTCCACATCCTTGCCAGCATCTACTATCACTTGAGTTTTTTTTTTTTTTTTTTTTTTTTTTTTCTATCTTAGCCATTCTGACTGGTGTGAGGTAGTATCTCAGGGTTGTTTTGATTTGCATTTCCCTGATGACTAAAGTGACAATTTTCTCTAAGTTCCAAATTGGGGTCGAACATACCCATGTGACTTGGACATATCTTTTTATAAATCTTCCCTAAAAACAAATAATCACTTTATTTTAACTTTATACCCACAACAGGGTATTATTTATTTGGCTCTGTTGACTCAGAGAAGCTCATAATGTATACCTGTTTAGGCACAGAGCCACAGACAAATTTTCTCTACCTATCTTTGTTCTGAACCACAGGCAAGATTCCCCATATGAATTGGAAATAACTATTTCTAAATCTATCTTAAAAACAAATAATCTCAATTTTAATTCACAGTTCAAATCTTTTTGCCCTAGAAGTAAACTACTTCCATCTATTCCTTGCAAAAAGCAACCTTTGTATCCTCACAGCAGGGGACAAGCAGGTTTTGTTTGTTTGTTTGTTTTTTTTTTCAGAGTTCCCTCCCTAGGAGCCATGTGTCTTATCTCAGTGCTTGGTCACTCACTTTATTTAAAAAAAAAAATACAATCTTTACTCTCAGGAGAAATAGACTTAAATTTCTAGTGATTCATGTCCCACTCTAGGTGCCACTTTGTTGAGGGAGATGTGTAAAACAGCAGCACCCAAGCTTGGCTTGTTCTTAACCAGCTGCCACCTTCCCAACTAGTCTAGGCCTGAGAATATACTGCAGCCACTCGTTTCAGGCCACTGGCTCAGTGGGCCAGAGACACTAGCCCTGTCACCCACAAGATTCCAGCATGGGAGATTGCTCTGCCAATCTTCCCTTCTGTCTCAACAAGGCTGGGCTGAGCCCAGACCATCCCGTCATCCACACAATACCTGGTAGAAATGAGACTCTAATGCCTAGATTACCCAAAGTCTTTATATGTATGATAATGCTCAATAACAAGATGTCCACATAATTAGAGGTGTAAGTCAATTAACTAACCTAGATATAAGTTGTTACTCAGGATTGCTCCCAATACATGTGTGGTCATCTATAGCTCCTACATCTTTGCCCCTTTAGCTCCTTCTCTTCCTTCTTCTCTTGCTCTCTCTACTCCTCCACCTCCTCTCCTTACTCCTCCCACCTTAGTTCCTCTCAATTTGTGGGTAAAATATGCTGCTATACTCTACAGAATATTTCCAGGCCAAAGGTCATCAAATATCTCTGACTAAGCTCAGGGGGTTTCAAAAGAAAACCAAATGTCATGTGTTTGTAGAAGAGGAAGGAAAATAATAGATAAAGCTTTACAGGAATGGAAGGGAGACAAAAGAGTGTCAGAAGAGAATAATCACAATGTACTATATAAATATTTAACAGCATCAAAGAACAAAATTAATTTTATAAGATGAGTTATAGGTGACTTAGGGACAAAAATGTTTTAGGGATATGAAAAATATAAGATATTTTTATGCTAATCAAAAATAGTGTTATCAGGGATACAGGAGGTCAGAACTGAAGAAAAATTAAAAAAAAAACAGAAACAAACAAACAAACAAACAAAAACAAACAAAAAAACAAACAAACAAAAGAGAACAATTCTTCACTCTGTGATTCCATCAAAGGATTTATGGGGAAAGAACTTTTCCAAGCTCAGAAAAATTCCACTTGCCTGCCCCCCAAATTCTGAGATAATTTTCCCTTTGAGAATGAATACTACTCCTCTGTATGGTGTATAATCATAGAGCCTCCACATGAATTAAAACATTTCTATCAATCTGTGTCCCCAGGTTTGTTTCCTGGAAGCTGAACAGAATAGACTTTTTTGTTCCTACTAACACTTTGTGTTTACTTGAGTTCAGTGATCTATATTACTACTTTAACCCTACTCATTAAAGGTAACAGACTGAACTTTCCATTAGTGTAGCTTTTTGGCCCATCATTATGTTGGAAATTTACCATCATTTAAGGTCTTATTTATTTGTCAATCTTGTGTTGACTTTGTAAACCATAAGTTATAGCTGAAATGAGCCATTTTTAATAGAGCTCATTGATAATTCCCAAGTATGGGCAATTGATTTTTAGTAGCCAAATCATAGCCCATTGTTTTGAATGTGTAAGTGCATATTTCTTGAATATTTCACTACTTGAAATTGAATTTGCTACCTACTCAGTCATTTAAACACCAGATTGAAGACTCTGGAAAACTATGGTCTTGAGGTTGAGAGATAGCCCAGAGATAAGAACCCTTACTGAGCAATTATGAGGAATGATACTTATATCCCAGCATCCTTGTAGCAAGACATATGTTGGACACAAGCTTGTAACTTTAGATCTATAGTAAAAAAAAAAATGCTGGATTGGGGATTTCTGACTCCCCATTGAGCTGATAAAGAAAAAGTTTCAGATTCAAAGAGAAACTTAATCAAAAGAGTTGAAGAAGAGTGAAAAAAAGAATACCAGATGAGATTTTTTGGTCTTTGAACATGTGTGTAAATCTTCACACATACATGTGTATACATTCACACACATACATAATTAAGTAAAATATAATCATGCATGATATACATCATTTATAAATATTTTAAAATAAGAAAGAAAACTATCATGTTCCTTGCTTTAAATGATCTTCTGTCATTCCAGTCTCCATCAGAACCCTGAAGCTAAGCCCACAGTCCTCTGTACCCAAGTCCCTCCAGGAGGGAACTAGTCTCCCAGGAGTACTCTCACTCCTAAGTCCACAGGTGAGATCACTACTTTCCAATACTCCAATACTCCAATACTCCAATAACTGTCCAAAGAAAGACCTGCCCAGAGTGCACAGGGCACAAAAACCTTGGAGAATCTTGGGACAGGAACCATACAGTCTCCATCTGCACTCCAGTGCTAAGGCTGTCTCACTGGACTCCATATCAAAATCCTGCCCAGAGAGAGCTGGTCTTCCCAGGAGTGATGAAACACATAAAATGACAGGCTCAGAGGCACACAAGTGGTACAAGCTCTGGTCAGAGACAGCAAGATCAATTAACACCAGAGATAACCAGATAATGAGAGGCAAGTTGACCCAAAGCAACAGAAACCAAGGCTATTTGGCATGATCAGAACCCAGTTCTCCCACCACAGCAAGTCCTGGATACCCCAACACAATAGAAAAGCAAGATTCATGTTTAAAATCACATCTCATGATGATGATAGAGGGCTTTAAGAAGGACATAAATAACTCCCTTAAAAAAATCCAGGAGAACACAGGTAAACAAGCAGAAGACCTTAAAGAATTTCAGAAAAATTAATCAAAAATGAGAAGAAATTGAACAAAACCATCTAAAAATGGAAATAGAGGCAATAAAGAAATCACAAAGCAAGACAAACTAGGAGAGAAAACCTAGGAAAATGAACAGGAGTCATAAAAATAAGGATTACCAACAGAATAAAAGAGATAGAAGAGAGAATCTCAGAGGCAAAACATACCAAAGAAAACATTGACACAATAGTCAGAGAAAATGTGAAATTCAAGAAGCTCCTAATTGAAAACATCCATGTAATCCTTTACACAATGAGAAGACCAAAACTAAGGATAATAGGTATAGAAGAGAGTGAAGATTCTCAACTTAAAGGGCTAGAAAATATCTTCAAAAAATTATAGAAGAAAACTTTCCTAACCTAAAGAAGGAGATGCTCATAAACATACAATAGGCCTACAGAACTCTAAATAGATTGGACAGGAAAAGAAATTCCTCCTGTGGTGTAATAGTCAAATGCAAAATGCACAAATCAAGTAAAAAATATTAAAAGCAGTAAGGGAAAAGGCCAAGTAACATATAAAACAGACATATCAGAATTACACCAGATTTGTCAGCAGAGACTATGAAACCCAGAAGATCCTGGGCCCATGTCATACAGACACTAAGAGAACACAAATGTCAGCCCAGGCTACCATATCCAGCAAAACTCTCAATTACCAAAGATGGACCAAATGGTTTAACAGATATCCATAGAACATTTCATCCTAAAACAAAATAATATACCTTCTTCTCAGCATCTCATGGTACTTTTTCTAAAATTGGCCATATAATTGGTCACAAATCTAGTCTCAAAAGATACAAGAAGATTGAAATAATACTATGCATCTTGTCAGATCAGCATAGACTAAGGCTGGTATTCAATAACAACAAATACAATAGAAACCCCACATGTGCATGTAAGCTGAACAATGTTCTACTCAATGATAACTTGGTCAAGAAAGAAATAACGAAATTAAAGACATTTTAGATTTTAATGTAAATAAATGTACAACATACCCAAACGTATGGGACACAATAAAAGAAATACTAAGAGTAAAACTCATTGCTCTGAGTGCTCCCAGAAAGAAACTGGAGAAAGCAGGCATTAGCAGATTGACAGCACACCTGAAAGTTCTAGAAAAAAAAGAAGCAAATACACCTAAGAGGTGTAGACAGCAGGAAATAATTAAATTCAGGACTGAAATTATCCAAGTAGAAACTAAAGAAACTGTATAAAGAATCAACAAAACCAGGAGCTGGTTCTTTGAGAAAATTAAGGAGATAGATAAACACTTAGCCAGACTAACTAGAGGGCACACAGACAATCTCCAAATTAACAAAATTAGAAATGAAAAGGGAGACATAACAACAGAAACCAAAAAAATTAAAAAAAAATCACCAGATTGTACTACAAAATCCTATTCTTAAAAAACTGAAAAATTTGGATAAAATGGAAATTTTCTAGACAGATACCAGGTACCAAAGTCAAATCATGATCAGATAAACACATGAAAGTAGTCAATAATAGTCGCCCAACCCCCCCCCCAAAAAAACCCAAAAACAAACAAGCAAGCAAAAAAACCCAAAAAAACAAAAAACCCAAGACAAGATGAGTATAGTGCAGTATTATCTTAGGTTATGAAAGAAGACTTAATACCAATACTCTTCCAACAATTACACAAAATAGAAACAGAAGGTACACTACCCAATCCATTCTATGAAGCCACAATTAAGCTTATACCTATACCACACAAAGACTGAACAAAGAAAGAAAACTTCAGACCAAATTCCCTTACAAATATTGATACAAAAATATTCAATAAAATTCTCCCAAACTGAATTCAAGAACACATCAAAACAATAACTCACTATAATCAAGTAGGCTTCATCCCAGGTATTCATGGATGGTACAGTACATAGAAATCCATTAGCATAATCCACTATATAAACAAACTCAAAGGAAAAAAAACCACACAGGATCATCTTATTAGATGCTGAGAAATGATTTGACAAAATTCAACACCCCTTGATGGTAAAAGACTTGGAATAATCAGAAATTCAAGGCCCATAACAAAACATAGTAACAGCAATATACAGCAAACCAGTAGCCAACATCAAACTAAATGGAAACTTTAGGCAGTCCTACTAAAATCAGAGACCAGTCCATGCTGCTCACTCTCTACTTACCTATGCAATATAGTACCTGAAGTCCTAGCCAGAGCTATTATACAAAAAAAGTAGGTCAATCAGATACAAATTGGAAAGGAATAAGTAAAAAAATATCACTATTTGCAGATGATATAATAGTATACTTAACATCCCATATATAGACACCAAACCCAGAGACTATTGCTGATGCCAAGAAGTCTTTGTTGACGGGAGCCTGTTATAGCTGTTTCTTGAGAGGCTCTGCCAGAGCCTGAAAGACAGTGCTTGCAACCAACAATTGGATATAGCATGGGGCCCCCAATGGAGGAGATTGAGAAAGGATGGAAGGAGCTGAAGAGATTGCAACCCCATAGGAAGAACAATAATGTCAACCAACCATACCTCTCAGAGCCCCTAGGGTCTAAACCACCAACCAAAGAGTACATACACATGGAGGGACTCATGGCTCTAGCTGCATATGTCGCAGAGGATGGCATTGTTTTGCATCAATAGGAGGAGAAGCTCTTGGTGCTGTGAAGGCTAGATTTTTTTTAGTGTAGAAGAATGATAGGGTTGTAATTTGTAAGTGGATGGGTAGGAAGAAGAGTATCCTCATAGAAGCAGGTAGGGGGGCATGGGAAAGGGGGGATTTGGATGGGAAATCGAGAAAGGAAATAACATTTGTAATGTAAATACATAAAATATCTAACAAAATGATGTTCTAAATATAAACTATAAATAAAAGCTAATAAAAAGCACATCAATAATCTTTAGTCATTCTCCATTAGACTGTTTTATAACACCCCTCCTCTACTACCAGCCTCTGTCTGAGGAGCTTGACTTCATGGCAAGTGTGTAGAGATTGCTGAAGGAACCATCGAAAATAGGATATTAAATAAGCCAATTGCCAGAAATGGAGACTACAAGCCACTGTTTACAGAGTATGTGGAAGACAACCCTAGGATATATAAACATGGAAGAGGTAAAATTAAATAAATATTCTACAAAGTTCCATAAGTGTTTTAGATTCACAAGGTTCTATATTTCAGGGTTTACTCTTCATTTACCGGCTGATTCCTTCTTCTTTCTCATCATGAATCACTGGTCTAATACTCTGACATGGTACATAAGAGGCAGCAAACTTTGTCAAGTGCACTGGAACACAGAAATATATCCATAACAATCACACCACTGAAAAACTGATCATTTTGTTAGCAATAAACCTCTAGGTTGTACTTGAGTCATCTAACAACACAAAAGAAAATATGTATCTGATCACTATTTTCAAAAGTTTCACGGTCAAAATCAGAATGACCTAAAGTTGCCTTTATCTCAAATAGTTACTAAGGAAGATAGTTCATCTGGGCAGACAAATGGAGAACAGATTTGTAGTTTCTTCTCCTTGAAACTCTGCAAATCTAGTGGTGCCCCTACCTTCATGCTAGCTCCAAATGGAGGTGATCGTGTGGTTGACAAACTTTTGTTAAGAATTTTTTTTAAAACTGTGTGTATGTATGTATGTACATGTGAATGCAGAAACTCATGGCAACTTGGCACTGGATGACCTGAAGCTAAAATTACATTCTTTTGTAAATCACTTGATGCATGTTCTAGGAAACAAAACTAGGTCCTCAGAAAGAGCAGCAATATCTCTTTACTGCTGGGCCATCTCTGAGACACTAATTTTTAAGACCTTTCCCCCAAGAAAATACAACAGATCTAGCTTGAAGTTTCTTTTAGATTTTACGAGTGGGGCTATTCTATCTCTGTGCTGAACTGTAATTTATAAAGAATGCCCATTGTGGATGTTTATTGTGTTTCTAACCATCATTCAACCACTAGAACATGTTGCAGGGTAAAAAATAAACCCAGCAACCCAAACCTGAGCTGCAATTATGAGATATCAAGCAAGGCCGATCAATCATTATAAGCTAAGGAAAAATGATTTTGATCCAATATAACTTGTGTGGCAAGATTTCAAAGCCAGTTCCTGATTTGATATTTTTTTTTTGTTTTTGATTTTTGCCAAAATGACTGTAGCAATTTCTAATTTGATTTATCTGAAAACAAGCAATCATGACTGGCATCTCACGAGCAAATGTAGAGAAGGATTCCTCCTATTTTTCTTGATTTACAAATTCAGGGAAGACACTAAATCAAATTAAGGCTTTTTTTTCATGCTTGGGAGAATAATATGCTTCTTCATAAATTCATTTATGTATTCAACAGATGGTCTGTATGTATCTCATGCCAGGTCAGGCTAAGACCAGAATTCTGGAGGAATTCATGCTTAGACATTTCTCACCTGAATGAGGCAACAAAATGAGGCTCACAGATTATGCCATAACCACTTGGAATAAGAGCTATGAGGGTATCTTCCTGTGATTGCAAAATAGGACTTCAGGAAGTTTCTTTTGAATTGAGCATGTTTTTATGTATGTGTGTGTGCTTGTGAGTATTCATATATGTGTGTGTATCTGTATGTGTATTTATGTATGTGCATGCTTTGTGTGTATATCTATCTATCTTTCTGCCCTGCTGTCTACCTATCTATCTATACCTATCTATCTATCTATCTATCTATCTATCTATCTATCTATCTATCTATCTATCTATCTATGTGTTCACATATGTGTTTGTGTCTTCATATAATTGTGTGTTTATGTATCTGTGTATGTGTTCATATATATGTGTGCATGTATTTGTAAGCATCCATGTGAGAATGACAGTATATAACCTTTTGTTTCATGCTTTAGGAGCCATCTACCTTTACTTTGACACAGGTTTCTCTCACTGATGATGTCTTACCATAGGGTTCTTGATATCTCAAGTCCTACTCCAAGCACTATGACTACAACTGGCCACCATCATAGATATCTTTTTATGTAGATGCCAGGTGTCATGCTCAATTCCCCATCATTTCAAAGCAAGCACTTTATTGAAACAACTAAGCATGTCCCTAGTTCCTAGAATCTCTTAATACTATGCAAACATTTTCTCTTCATCTGATGTTCCAGTGTCAGCTAGGAAGCTATTCTTACATTCAGTTACTAGTTCCTACAAAAATATCTTTCTGTAATCATTGCAATGTAAGTTTGCCCAAGTATTGACTATGAAAAATCTAATTGCAGTGGGCTTATTTTTGGTATAAGAACTTAGATTATTCCTTTCTTATCTTACAAAGGAATGCTACTAGAGCATGTTTTGATCACCATTAAATGATATGGTTTGATTTAATTAAGATTTTAAAACACTGATCAGAACAGAATGTAAAATTTGAATAAATCATATCCAGAAATTAACTCAGGTCTGGAGTCAGATAAGAAATAGGACTAGGGCTGTAGCTCCATGATAGAGCACACATCTAGCATGGGTGAGTCTTTGGTTCCACTCACAACACCAGTCAAATTAAACTAAATTAGAATAGAAGAGATCATGATAAAAATTTTATTCTATTGTTCATTCTTATACTTATGTATGTTACACAAGTTACTTTAATGTGAAAAACCTTATTTTTATCAACTACAGTACAAAACTTTAGATGATATTCAATGTTATTCAATTATTTCCAGTATTAAAGTATGTAGGATACCTAGGAGAGCCTAAATTATCTTTAACTATCTAAATATCAAGTCTTTAGTTTAATCTAGATTCAAATCTCTAGATATTTAAATTTCCTAAAAGCATAATTATTACATAAAAACAGACAGTCCTAAAAACAGTTGTTTTAATGAGGATTTCCATCTCTGTAAAGAGACACCATGACCAATGCATATCTAACAAAGACCAACATTTAATTGGTGATAGCTTACAGTTTCAGAGGTTCAATTCATTATCATCAAGGCAGGAAGCATGGCAACATGCAGGCAGGCATGGTACAAGAGGAGCTGAGAGTTCTACTTCTTGTTCTTAAGGCAAATAGTAGAAAACTGCTGCGTTCCACTTAGCTATGAGGATAGTCACAAAACCTACCCCCACAGTGACACACTTCCTCCAAGAAGGCCACCTTCCAATAGTACCATAGCCTCAGTCAAGCATATTTAAACCATGCCAACAGTATTCTACAAATAAAATAGGAAGCCTTATGAGATAGTTTAGTGGGTAAGTGCTTCATGGACAATAATGGGGATTTAATCTCAAATACTTGCACTCACATCAAAACAAGCATGTATTTATATTCCCAACTCCCAGACAGCAGAGTCAAGAGGATGGTAGGGGCTTGGTGGCTATCCAGTCTATCTGAAATGATAAACTCTTGTCTTAGTGAAAAGACCTCATCACAAAAGAATGTGGGGATTGATAGAGGAAGTCACTCAGTGTTGACTTCTAATCTTCATATACACATGTGCACTCATGCATCTGGACCATGACACATATCCAGTCCTAACACATACACACATTTGAGAAGGAGGTTAGTGAATCTCTATCTGCAAGTTTTCGATGATTTTCTGCTTGATGAAAATGCAAGTAATGCTTTTGTATATACTCATTAAGCAGTAATATTTCATGGAAATTAACTATTTTTATTTCAAAGCTTACTGCTTGGAACATGAGAAACGGCTCTCTGGTTAAGAGTACTGGTTGCTTTTCAAGAGGACTTTGATTCAATTATGAGCACCCAAAGGGCAGCTCACAACCATCTGTAACTTCATTTTCAGAGTATCTGACCTCTTTTCTTTTCACTGGAGTGGTGCACAAACATAGATGCACTAAGAATACCCATAAAGATAAAATAAAAGAAGTGAAACTTAAAAATAAAACTTATTGGTTTATATATTGAACAAATATTCTGATTGTTGAATGAAATGTAGGAGGGAAGTTCTTTTGATTTTTTTCAGACTTCTTTGAGTAATGTGATCCAGAATATTAGCATGTTTGGAAACCATGGTGACAAGCTCCCTCCCATCATAGTCAAGATATCAACTCACAAGACAGTAGTTCTGCACATATGGAATAGATTTTCAGTGTATAAACAGTAGGTAAAAACATAGCCATGTTTTAATTTTTTTTTTTTTTAAATTACACCTCTTAATCTTCCTGGGTTTTTCAACCAGTACACTGAGTTGAAAATCTGACTAAATTCCCTGCTGTCTCTTTTCTTGAAGTTTATAGACTACTAGGACTATTTGCAAAACCTGTATAAAAAAAATCAGAGGTGTCTTCTGGGGCTTTCTGATCTTTCATCCACCAGGATGATTGCTAAGATTAATAAAGATTACAGCATAAAACACAAAGTGGTTCCTTGTCCTGTGCAGACACGTTATATATATATAAGCATCCATGGTGTGGAAAATATCACATAAATAAATAATCCATTTTAAAGGATTTCTAACTTCCAAAATGTATCAGAGTATAAGATTTTGGCACCAACATTAAATGTGGATTATGAAGCCCAGAATTAGTTCATTCAGTCATATTTTTAATCCCAGGTTTACTTCCAAGTTGGTTCAAGCAATTTGTTACTTTTTTCTACGTCTTTTTGGGTATATATTTTATGTGTATAAAATGTCTATGTGTGTGTGTATACACCACACACACACACACACACACACACACACACACACACACACATTTTCTAAGTGTTGGTATGTGCATATCATTGTACATATAACCATTAGAGGACAGGGTTTTGTTTTGTTTTGTTTTTTTGCTGCTCACTACAGGGTTCACAAGGCTAGCTGGTGCCTATGTTCTTAGTGATTCTCTTTTTTTCTGCCGCAAACCTCTCTTAAGCAACACTGGGACTACACATTGAGGGTCACTCATCCAGATTTATATGGTTGGTTCTAGGAATTTGAATTTGTTCTTCAAGATAGTACAGCAAGCACTTTCCCTTTGAGCTATCTCCATGGTTCCAGTCAGTTACTTTTAAAGTTTAAATTATTATTGTTTTAATGGTATTTGTTTAGCTACTAGTTCCTACTATTATAAGATATACAAAAATGCAAACATATCAATAGGCTTAATTTCTTAGCTGAAGAGATCAAATTTCAGAATTTTTACAACAACAGGGGAAGACTATTAGAGAACTGATCAAGAGCAAGAGGGAAGCTGAAATCTCCTGAGCTGACTTACAAGAAGGGATGAGGTGCTATGCTCCTAAAGAAATTTGGACAGTATTGTTCAGAAATAACATGCTTGGGACGAGAAAGATAAGCCATGGAGAAAGATTATTAGTTAAAATATGTGGAGATTGTCATGAAAATTACCAACTCAGAAATCATGTAGATAAGTGAGCTATTTGGGTTTTTCCTAAAGAAGCACACCTACAATGGGTGTGGTCATTTTAACCAAGTAGTTCTCTTAATGTGTTAAATTATTGAGGTTCATAAATGTGAGCACTGTAGTTTCTTCATTACTTAATCACATTTTTGTAGTGACAATATTAAATAATTTCATGTTTCTCAAATTATATGACCTTAGGCCAATATTTGACAGTTGGTTTCTTCAATATTAGAGAATTATGTTTTCTAAGACTGTGTCCAGACAAGATGTGAAATCATGTGTATATAAGTGCCTCCCTTTGTCTTCATAATTCTTTCTGTTAGACATCTTGGCTTCTTGTTTATAGGCCTCTTGACTTATAGAATTTCATTCCTGCTGACCAAATGAATAAAGATAATGGATATTCACTTATTATATTATTATTTAACTTTCAGCCACATTATTCTTTATCTGACCTTGAACTATTTCTTCTCAATTTCCCAAAGAAAGGAAGGGGTGAGATTCAGGAAATGACCAACTTAGAAATCATTTTTCACAGGGTACAAGGAGTACATATCAGAGAGACAGGCGGCATGAATGTCAGACTGATTAAATGGCAGAGGAAGATAGCCATCATCAAGGGAAAGTATCATTTATCACAGCTCACACTCACAGAGATGAAACAAGACCCTCTGAACAAACTGAAGAGATTATAGGCTTCACTGGACAGAAGGAATTTGTATCTGAGCAATTTTGATGAATGTTTGGGTCATAAGGATATAAAACAATAGATATTGTCCTTAGGATGTGTGTGTGTGTGTGTGTGTGTGTGTGTGTGTGTGTGTGTGTGTCTGTGTGTGTGTCTGTCTCTCTGTGAATTTGGGTGTCTGTGATTATCTCTGTGTACACACACATACAAATTCCTTCATGTTCTCATATATTTGTACACTTATATCTTTGTGATAGTTTTTCGTGGTGGCAGAGTTACCAGAAATAAATAACTGAACATTATTAAATTTCATCCCAACACAGGCACAGACAAATAATGTCTTACTTCACAAGTGCCTACTGCATGCTCATTTATATGTCTAGTTTACTCAATTCCACAAGAAAATGTCCCAGATGTTCCTATTCCCAAAGGTCATGTTTTAAAATAGTCAAGTAAAGATTGGACTGATCACTAAATTTATCCAAGTTGAGAGAGATACATAGGATTGTAATAATGCAGCTATTTGAAGTCACTTGGTAATTCACACAGGTTAGGGACAACTACAATTCAGACACAGTCTAATGCACAGATACTATATGTGATCCTATTCCTGCACTGGATAATGTAGCAGGTTAATACTGGTTCACATGCAACTTCATCTGAATAGGTTGCTAGATGCTTTACTCAAAAGCCTAGGATGCAAGGTATTCAAGATAAAGGCTGTTAACTATGAACTGTACTACCCATGTTAATGAATTTCACAAGCACATCATTGACACTTGAAAGGAGCTACTGTACTTCTCTCTTTTAACTAGAAGACACCAGTATGTGGTCTATGTACAAGGTTATATAACTGAGCCTTTCATTGAACTTCTACACCTCCCACCAGAGTGTCAGAAAACTTATTTATGGGACTTTTTTTTGAGGAGATCAACAGGCCTCATCTAGAAAAAAGGAAAGCACCTGTTTTGTGATTTTTCTGCAATATTAGCTGCATAGATGAGATGACCATGGTATGTGTTTAGTGTTGGCCTCTGTTCAGAAAATGCTGTGACTTCAGCTATCTGGATATAGCCACATACAAGTAATTTGACTTTGTCAACAGGCTTCATAGTTAATTCTATAGCTTTCAGTGTTGTTTTAGTTATTTGTCATTTTTGTACTCTTTGATAGAAGAAAACCAACCTCTTTTGTATGCAACTGGGTAATATTGTACACACACACTTGTAGGCCAAAACACAAACTAGAGTGTTATTCCTCAGGGACTGCTGCTGCTAGCTCTTTTAAGAGAGAGAGAGAGAGAGAGAGAGAGAGAGAGAGAGAGAGAGAGAGAGAGAGAGAGAGAGAGAGAGACTGAGACTCTAGACTAGCTGGTTAGTGAGCACTATGAATAACAGGCTCATGCCACTGTTTTTTTGCTGTTTTGTTTATACCTGTTTTGGGTTTTGGGTTGTTGTGGTGGTGGTGGTGGTTTGTGGCAGGAATTTTCTGCCCAATGTATTTGCATCAGAGCTCTGTCACTAGACAGGGAAGAAGTGGTCAGAGCTAGGAGTTGGGAGAAGAAAGAGAGAGAAAGAAAGAAGAGGAGACATGAGATGGTTGCAGATATCTGTCTTTAACAGGTTCTGGTAGTTATTCATGTCAAAAGGTTAGATAATTGGGAAAACAGTTCTAATTGTGTGGGCATCTTGTGGATTGAGTATTAGCTAATATATAAATTTATTTGGTTAATGTTTAAGCATTAAAAGAATTCTTTCTACCTGGTACAATGATGATGGCAGTTATTGTCTGGGGTTGAACTAAGTGCTATGGGGGAGTGGGAACTGGACCAGTTGGCATGCTTAGAGCCATGGAGTCCACATGTCTGACTAGGGGAGGCAGCAGCCACCCCAACATTTTGTGGTTCCTGGGCTGGCAGCACAGGCCAGCCAGTGCTGCCATTAGTACAGAAATTTAGAGCTGGTGGCCAGGCCAGGAGCTAGCTGACCATCTCTTTTTCTAATACCTCCTGCAACAGTAGTTTGTTTGTTGTTTTTTTTTGGGGGGGGGTTCTGAAGATAAGACTGAGGTTCCTGTGTTTGAAAAATCATACAATTTACTGACTTTGCTATATTTACACATCTGAGCTCTCACATTCATTAAAAAATATTTTGAAGTTCCTACATGAAGAGAGTGGGGCTTCAGCCAATGTCCTAATAATCATTTGTCTCTTCTTATGTCAAAGGAATAAAAAACGTACACTCACAAAAAAAGTCACAAGACTTTATACCTCACAGAATTTAAATTAATCATGCTCAGGAAGCAATCAGGGCAACAAGCCTCCTATATTAGGTGTATAATAATCCACATTACAGCTACCACACACACATTTCAATGGCCATTCTATTTCTGATTATTTATTATATGAAGCTGTATTAACACAAGGTTGTATATGTGAAAAAGGATAGCTAGGCATTTTTTATGTCTACTTTAAGCTGCTAGTTTTACTGCATTCTGAAATGTGGAAGATTGTCCTGTAATCAAATTAAGCTATAAAGACAAAATTGAATCATCCCCATGAAACAGCTGCTAAATCTCCAGGGAGTTCCATAAGCACAAGAAAAGCTTCTATTCTGTGAAACAGAGGAAGGCCAGGATTTCCTTGAGCCTTGAGTCACAACTTGTAATTCATGTACATCAATACATAAATTACAGGCAATCTATAGTTACTATAAAGGTTGCCAAACACTCACTAGCATTTTGATTCAGAATTCACCTATAAAAGAAATAATGTAGAGGCTGCTGACACCCAGAAACCCATACTGTCTTTCTTCACTCTAGCACATCTCATTTTCAGTTTTTCTCCTTATTTAGTGACTGAATTTAACATATCTCATCATTAATGATCACAAGCCATGATTCTCTAGCTGCCTCATTGCCAGCAATCTGTCATTTAGGACAAGAAGTGATTGGAGCCTGCTATGACAGTTGGCAGGCCTGAAAAGGGAGACTTAGCTTCATCTCTCACCCAATAGCCCAGGAACAAAGCAATAAACTATGGCTTCAAACCTGCAGTCTACACCACAAGGCTAGACTAGATTACTTAACCAGAAGCTCACAAATATACAACTCAACACACACACACATGCATGCATACACACACACAAAGATACACAAAAACACAGATGCACAAAGACATACACCCAGACACACATGAGAATATACACACAGGCATACACACATTCATGTGCATACACCTCTGTGAAGGCCTAAAAGAATCTGAACTCTTTTGCAGGTGACTGAAAGGCTTTTCCTTCATACCCTTATCTACACAAGGTGGCTGCCCACCTCAGGATTAAAGAAGTCTCTCTCATATTGCCCTCCCAATGCTTCATGTACTATAAGGCTTTATCTCTAATTCTCTCCCTCTTCA
This sequence comes from Arvicanthis niloticus, assembly GCF_011762505.2. Lineage (NCBI taxonomy): Eukaryota > Metazoa > Chordata > Mammalia > Rodentia > Muridae > Arvicanthis > Arvicanthis niloticus. Next base: position 79,406,932 of record NC_047667.1, on the reverse strand, counting down.
GGCCTGATCATACCTGTTTACAGAGTGAGGCTTCTTTACCTAATAATGCTTTTTCTGAATGGATAATGTCGTCTTGTTTTATTTCTAAGACTCTGTTCTTTCTTTTCAATTTCTAACAAATGAAGTTATGTAGAATGGTAAGTATAGAACTCCCCTTTGTGGATATGGCCTTAGAGAAAATGTATATGTCTAAATAAGGCATAGTAAATTCTTGTCTCAGATTCAATATAGATGGATATCAGAGTCAAAGAACAGCTGAGTGATCACATCATAATCTACAGTCATAAGACAGAGAGTCTGCTCCGGAATGGCATGAAGCTTTTGAAATATTAAAGCCTGCTCTTAGTGACAATCCTTCTCCAACAAGGCCAGAAATTTCCCCAAACTTCCACCAAATGGAGATCAAGAATTCAAATATATATGCCTGTAAGGTAGAGCTATCTTCCTCAAATCACCAGAGTCACCCTTGTGTTAGCAATTAGCACTGTAACTGGAAGGCCAATGATTAACCAGAACAAAATGGCTAACCTAAGTTCTTTCTCATGAGTAAGTGGAAAATTGTTTAGGAATCTTAAGTGTGATCTACTGAGGAGCAAGTTTTATTATTCCAGAACTGGACAAAGACTATTATCTTCTTAGCGGGATCTTAAATCCTGCAAATAGAGAAAGTCAGAAACATGATATAAAACTTTTAAAAAGCTGACATTCTTTGTCCAAATATGAGTTTCGTCAAATATTTAAATGTATATACAACAATGTAATAGTACATTTTAGTGATGCAGTAACAGTAAACACCTAAAGATAAAATGCCTACTATAGGTTATGTTTATGAAGCAAAAGAACCTACTAGGTGGTTTAAGTACTATAATTTATCCAGACAGTTTAATAAACATATTGGAAAGAGAATTATGTTTGTTGATTACTGGCAAGATTGTTCACTCAGCCAATGGATGTCAAAGAGGACAGCATAACTCACAAAACATTTTAAGACAAGTGCTATCAAAATTAAATAATATAGAGTAACTGTGGAGCCATGTTCAATCAGCTATACCGAAGTAAAACCAAGTCTTGTTTGCATTTCTTTCAGGGAACTTCAATCAGGGAAAGATGTCGAAAAAAAAAAAGAAAAATTAATTCCAGCAATTAAAGAATTTAATCTTTTATGGACACTACCAAGTTTTTTTCCTTTGTTATTAATAAAGACGTGATGAAGAACTTAGGCATATAGCTCACTCAGGGGAAATGAAGGAGCTGTCCCCTCACTGCAGAGATGGTGTCAATATGGCTTGTTGGAAGTGAGGATTCACTTATAGTTGCTTGGTAAAATGGGCATCCCAGAGCCTCCATTGAGGATCTGTGGGAGATCACACAGAGGGCAGCGATGAGCTTATATACCCGTCTAAGCCAGATAATGGTAAACAAAGACCTTAGAGGATGTTGGGCTCCCATTTGTCTGGCAGCAACAAGTAGCATTTCACCTCCCAGCTTTGATGAAGTCTAGGGAAATATGAATTTCTATCTATTGAGGCTAAACCTCCTCATACCCCATTTAAACTGAGTTAAAGGAATATATTTTAAATGACATATTTAGATATGATTTACATAACATAACATAATGACTAAAACATCAGTTCCCCCCAAAAAACAACAAAAACCCATATTTTATGTTTTATAACTTCTATTTGAATGCAAAGGAGACAGTCAATGATTATACTCTACAATGAGATATTGAAAATGTTAGAATCATCTGACAAATTTTAAAGCAAACTTTATGAAGCAAATTGTGATCATTTTGTCTAATCTTTTCCCCACAGTTACCTGGCAACAGCTAGGTATTCCTGACTCACTATAAAATGCTTAACCCCTCCACTATTTCTTAATCTTGCTCCTGCCTTTATTTACTTGCTCTGTCTTCCTCTCTCTCTCTCTCTCTCTCTCTCTCTCTCTCTCTCTCTCTCTCTCTCTCTCTCTCTCTCTCTCTCCATTCCCTTCCCCCTTTCTCTTTACATGCTCATGGCTAGCCTCTACTCCTCTATTCCTCTGTCTCTCTGTCTCTCTCTCTCCCTCTGTCTCTCTGTCTCTCTCTCCCTTTCTCTGTCTTTACTACCCTCTCAATTCCTCTCCCCATGCCCTGAATAAACTCTATTCTATACTATATCTTTGTGTGACTGCTCCCTCAGGGAGAAGGGATGCCTCAGCATGGGCAGTGGGAGGTACCCACTTCCTCCATACCTCACCACACATCCACCAAAATATGCCCCCTCTCTTTTTATCTTTGTATAAGCACATCATATGGTGCTAAAACCCAGGGTTTGGAAACTCAGCAGGTTGTATCTTTCCCACTCCCCACTCCCAGCTGCCACATAGAGATCAAATCACTAGCCCAAACTTCAGAGAACTGGTAAGCCCCTTCACTCCACATGTCAGTGTAAACATCTTCATGGTCCCAGAGGAGAGTTCTTGAGCTTGGAGCTACCCCTGTGCTACCCTCGATGATGGAGACATTCAGTCTTTTCACTGACCCTCATTCTAGGAGTTTCTCCCTTGGGCGAGATTCTCCTTTTTCCTTTGAGACAGTTTCTTTCTTGCTGCTGTGAAACCCCAGGCCTGGGTAAAGTGTTATCTGTAACTCAGGGACAAATGGCCCAGAGCTTAGCCCCTAGCTGACCAACCACATAACGACCTGGTGGTCTTGCCTGTGCTAGAAATCTCTGTGGTTATATTCAATACCCCTAGAATGCTGGTAGGGATAGTAAATAACCCTATGCTCACTCATGGGTTGGTCTTCACTGCCTTGTCCCTACTGGGATGTCTTGGTCTAATTAACAGCAAGCAATAAACGATATCTCTACATGGCCACTAAACTGGCACTTTAAAACAACTCTCTAGCTATCGATTTGTAGCTTAAGCTTCCCTTTCCCATCTCTCACATTGCTTCTGTTTCCCTGAGTAAAAAGTGGGTCTGGCCTCACCCCTTGCCAGGGACTCCATCTATTGAGATACTGCTTTCCCATGCTTGTGACCAACTGCTGCCCCCACACTTGTGCTCTCTCTCAGGAGCTGGGCTCCTGCGCCCCTGCCTGGCTGCTCAACTCCGAAAAAGCAGCTTTGGCCCTGTCTTGCCCTATCTGCACTGTCGCTGTCGCCACTGCCTTCTGTGACCACTCTGAGCATTATTGTAGTTGCTTTTGGGTGTCCTGTTTGGGCCTGCTACAGCCATGAGAAAAACGTCTTTCTAACTGCTCCCTTGTGCTGTGCAAGCAACTTTTGGGACTCTGCAGAGAAGCGATTTTCCCACATGTGTATCCAACCATCTGACTGTGCTTGTTGACATGTATGCACACACGCCCCTGTGTGAGTTCTTTCTTTCTGCCTGGGAATCGGAAAGTGAGAGGCCCCGACGCCTGCCTCAAGAATAGCATACACATTTCTGGGATATCAATGCTACTTCAGGCTCTTCCTTCCCCCCACTCCTCACCTTTACCCCCATCCCTTCACCCCCACCCCTGTCCACTGTCCACTGCAGACTCTGACAGGCAGGTCAGGGCAGTGCTGAACCACAGCCAAAAGCTGTAGTATGAAACCCTGCCCCACCTTCTCCAGTCTGATCCTTTCATGCACCATGGCACTGCCCCTTGACACTGTCATATCTGCTGGCCTTCAGCAGTGTTGCGGCACTGGGCTACCTGTGGCAAGCACATTGTAATGGTGGCTCCTAGCGATCTGTGCTCTTCAGGCTGCACATGTGTTCCATCCCCCCAGCCTGGGTGCTGCGTGCCTGGTGCCTCAACCACACTTGCACATGCACCTGTCTCTAGCTCCGCAGACAGGGATCTGGAAGAGAGCTTTCCAGGTTCTCCAATGTGCCATGGCCACCACACCATGCCAGTCCAAAGCCCAGAGCCATTACAGCTAGGCGCTCCCATGCTCTTACCTTATCCTATGCCATGGCTGCCAACATTCTTACTCCTTTTCATTTTGGTCCTCCACACCAACTCTTAGCCAAGTGTTTCTCTATGAATGCAAAGCCAAATGTTTCTCTGCCAATACAAAATGTGTTCTTTTAAAAATACTATACAACCTGTCAACGTTACTAACGATGTTCATTCCTATCCTTCTTTGGTAAATGATTTTTACTATTCTTACTAAATTACAGTGTACTACACTTGCTATAGACATTCTCAAATAAGTAATTTAACAAACACGCTATATAACTCAGATAGAATCAGTTGATGTAGCTCTCAATCTTGTCAGCAGTCTGCTGGTTATTAATATACTTAAGTTTATGACAGACAAAATCTCCCAAAGCCTAAGAGTCTACCCCACAAGGTCTCAGAAGATTTCATCACAGCTACAAGAGACTGCCTGAATTGTGTATGAAAACTACTGGGAAACACTGTGGGGAGACTAGAGAGTCAAATGCCTCATATTGCATATGTCAAGCTGAGCCATTTCTCATTTCACACATTATCTGATCCACAGGGAAAAAAAAAAGAGGTTGTTCATAAAAAGCCCTTGGGCCTGAAAGCCAGGCTGATTTCACTTCCCAAGTTGTCATGGAGACCACAGAGATTAGAGGAAATTGTTTGGGCTATATGTGAACTAAGTCATTTTTTAATATATAATCCTAGGTTCTAATCTATTTTTTCCTCAGATTTCTGACTACATTGACAGCTAAGGTAATCATAGCTTGCAAGCTAGAAAACACACCTAGCTCCTTACTCTAAGGTATCTTTACTCATTAATAGCTTCTTTAACTAGCTAAGACTGCCAGATTTCTTATAGACTTTATGATGAATGATACACAAGTTCAGATTTAAGCTTTCACAGATGTAATCTGTTTCTTCTTTACCTAAACATGGTTTCCATTAACTAAATGCTTCATATTTCCCTTTCTTGCTATGCCACTGTTCTAACATTATCTGAGTTCTCTTTGCCTAAGTCTAATGAAACATTCCACTATATGATCCAACTGTATAATGACAAATTCTTGTTCCTTCTGCTTCACAAAAGGCTCATCTTAAAGAATTTTCATGTTGTTAACTCATGTTGCTTTCTCATTTGTAAACTTATATGCTATAGGAAACCTACTCAGATCTCCCTCTTGTGGTAGACTGTATCCAGATAAGTACATCTACTAATAAATAGCCTAAAGTTCCCATTTACTACCTATTCCAGAAGGTAGGATTTCTTTGGGTTTCAAATGTATATCTAAGAATAATATTTTTCTTTCTCCCAAACTTATTTAATCTTATTATCTACCTATAATATATATGTGTGTGTTTCAGCATTTTGTCAAGTCCAGGTGCTTACTCCATCCAGAACAGATCCAGAAAAGCAATCTCCAAATCTCCAGAAGATTGCTCTAATCTCCTCTCACAGACACAGAAACTTCTACTGGACTTGTTCCTTCTGATCTATCCACAGATGTTTCCACAGAACTTGGGCAGCAAAGGGACAACCAATTCTCCTAAGAGTAGACCAACATCTCCAAACCCACTTTCTTTGGTTCCCTAGAGACACATCCTCCCAAAGTCAGCAGGAAGTAGTTAAAGATCATTAAGAATCTCCTCCTTCTGCTCCACCATTGCCTCTTTCTAATTTTTTCTTTTTAAATTAAACCAAAATGGTGGAATGTTAGCATTTTGTCTAAGCTTTGCCCCACAGTTACCTGGCAACAGCCAGGTATGCCTAACTCACTAAAAAGGGAACTGTTTGCCCCCCTCTGCTCTCTCTTGCTCTTGCCTTCCTTCTCTCACCCTATCCTCTTGTTTCTTTCCCCATATCTCCCCATTCACTTCTCCCTTCTCTCTCCATATACTCACAGCCAGCCTCTACTTCATTACTCTCTCTCTCTGTCTCTGTCTCTGTCTCTGTCTCTGTCTCTGTCTCTGTCTCTCTCTCTCTCTCTCTCTCTCTCTTTCTCTCTCTCTCTGCCTTTTTCTGTCTCTATTACCCTCTCAACTCCCTTCCCCATACCATGAATAAGCTCTGTTATATACTATACCATTGTGTGGCTGGTCTCACAGAGAGAAGGGATGCCTCAGAATGTACCCACAGAGGCATCCCCTTCTCATATACCTCACTACACATCCAGCAAAACATAACTCCTCTCTTTGTATCTTTTTTAAATGCACCACAAACTGTCACAACAAATAAAATACAACAGATGAGTAAGAAAATAGAATGTCTTTGTATGTGATTTGTACCTGTAACTCCAGTAATGCTTGCCGTGGAAATCAGAAGATAACTGGAACTTGGTGGCTGCCAGTCAGCACTAAGTTCAGTTAGGATCCTTGTCTTAAGGCAAAACTACTGGACACAATAGAGCGCACACATCCTTCTCTGGCCTCAGTGCATACACAAATGTGAATGCTCCTGCATATACATATACAGAAGACACACACATATGTTGGGGGCCGACTTTTAGCAGAAAGCGGCTATCAGCTTTGCAGCCATCTTGAGCCATATACCCTGACATGTGACTTGGATTACAATAGCCTACAACAGCTGAGCACACTCTGATAATCTTGGTTTAGATACCTTGAGATTAAAGGTGTGTGAGATTAAAGGTGTGTGACTTAAGAGTATGACTTAAAAGTGTAGAGATCAGATTTAGAGACAAGACCTAAGGGCATGATTAAAGATGTAACTTAGAGGCGTGGCTTAGAAGTAAGACATATAAAAGGCAGAGGCAGACAGTAGAGAATCAGACATTAGGGAGACACCGAAGAGAGAATCAGACACATTAGACATTAGGGAGACACAGAGGACAGAACCAGACACAGCAGAGAGAAGACAGGTAGCAGGCACTTGGAAGAGAACTTGGAAGAAGTAATTTGGAACTTGGAGGGACTAGGAGCTAGGGACTAGGCACTAGGAACTCAAGACTTAGGACTTAGATTGAAGAATAAACGGGATTGAATTACACTCTGTCTGGTCTGCATTCTTTGAGTCCATCCTCACTCTCACTCTTGCTGAACCCCGACCCGAGGACCGGAGCAGCAGCTTGGGCCAGGATACAGTGGCTGCCCAAACGTGGGTCGGCCCAGGCCTCAACATTTTGCTTTGGCCGAGACACACATACAGAGAGACAGAGAGAGAGAGAGAGAGAGAGAGAGAGAGAGAGAGAGAGAGAGAGAGAGACATTAAATTTTCAAACTAATAGTTGCATTTAAAAACAATATGAATAGAACAAAGCACTGGAGAATATGTACCACCAATTTAATATAATATGCCAAATATATAAGAATTGTAATTATTTAGTTAGAACAACATATAAACATATATATACATATATATGACATATAAATAAACATATATAACCATATATAAAACATATAAACAACATATAAAAGATATATATATATATATTTCAGCTTGACAAGCTATAATAAAAAGATAGTGTTGTTTAGAAAGAAGGTATGAAAGACACTAGCTGTAAAAGTACTCAGATAGAGGCTGAAGAAATGACTCAGTGCTTGAGTGTGTGTGGCTTTTTTAGAGACTCAAAGCCTAGTTCCAAACAACCATATTAGTTTTGACAAATCTTACAACTGCCAATAGCAATGGCTCTCTGTCTTTTGATATATATGATTGCCTACAAACAAGTGTGCCCCTCACCTCTGCATATACATAAATAATATATACATATATGTACATATGCAGTTGAAATACAGTAAAATATACATTAAAGGAACTGAGAAAAATCAAAACAGGAATGCCAAAAAAGCCCAAATATGTCACATTACACTCAAACTTCTAGCATCAAAGACAAATTTTGATAAAACATAGCACCCACAGAACAAAATCTCATCTATTACAATGCGTTTGTCCCTGAGACCACAGGAGAGTCAATATTTCCATGTGCTAAGTAAAAAGAACTGATGACTCATATTTTGTATCATGAAAGTCCTGGGAAGGGGAGAGTCACTCTGCAGGGGCGGGGGGTTGGGTTTCTGCTGGAATCTGACCACTCCCCGCATTCAGCTATGGGCGGAAGGCGCTGTGTGGGTCTTCTTACCTACTGCTCTGGGTTCAGTGAATCCTCTGGGTTGTCTCGGGAGGAGTCCGGTGTCCACCCAGGAGCAGACCAGGCGTGGGTCTGACTTAGTAACTCTTGTAAGTGTGACAAAGACCCCAAGAATAAGAAGAGAGGTTTAATATAGTGAGCCTCTCAGAAAATGCAAAAGTAGAGAATAAGTGTGTTGAGAGAGCCAATGATATTCATCTCACAGACTACACCATGGCAAACTTCACATACAAAAGCAACCAATGTTAGCACAAGATTTTAATGGACCTAAAGCAGTTGAATATAAGTTACAGTTCCAGGTAAAATAAGTAAATTTCATGTCTTTGGTGATGATGCAGGGCACCATGAAAGTCGCCAATTTGGTTAACAGCCCACAGGAAAGAAATAAGGACTTCATTATTGTAGATAGCTTTAATAGATTTGATAGATTAGCATCAACTAATTATTAGGAAGTGTCTTAGTTAATTTTAACACTTTCACCTTGACACAGACTAGCATTATTCCTCAAAATATTAATTGAGGGACCACCCCGACCACATTGACCCATGGCTATAGGTTGAGAGATTATGTTGATTGCTTATTGGTGTGGGAGAACACACAGTAGGCAGTACCATGTCTAAACAGCTGAATCTAGGATATATAAGAATGCTAGTTGAGGGCACTGGAGGTTATAGGAACTCCACAGCAAGACCAACAAAGTCAACTAACATGAATTCTCGGGTGCTCTGGGCATTCTAAGAGACTGAACCACCAACCAGAGAGCAAATATAGGCTTAAATTAGGCTAGCCACACATAGGTAGCAGATGTGCCGACTGGTCTTCATGTAGATCTCCCAGCAACTGGAGTAGGAGTCGTCCCTCTCTGTGAAATCAACTCCTCTCCCTGTGCCCCTTTTTCTGACCTCAGTGGGAGAGAAAGTGACTAGCCCTGCAGACTTTTTTTCTCAAGGTGGTATGGCTAGAAGAGAGGTCCACCTTCTTAGAAGATAATGGAAGGGAGGAGGGGGCTTGGGAATGAATAAGAGTATGACCCAGAGTGGGAGACAGTGATCATGACATCATGACATAAAGTGAATATATGAATAGATAGATGATCGATAGACAGCAAATGGGACAATAGGAAAAAAATGAAAGCTATTTGAATTTAGGTCAGAGAGAGACAGGTTTCTGTTCAAGTTTCAGATTGAGGTGATGTCCTGACTCCTCTCCATGATGGATTTTGACCTGTAAGTAAAAACCAAGTCAACCCTTTGGGACCCAAGTTGCTTTGTCAGACTATTTTATTATAGCAGAAGAATGAATGTAGGGCAGTCATCACAATTACGTTTATTTCTCAACAACACTGACTTATCATTGCACTTCCTAGCCTACTGCTGTGTTCAATGGGGAACAGAGTGGGTCCAGCAAGAAAAGAAAAGAAAAATTATACTGAGGTATACTTTACCATAAATATACATTTCACACTTGATTTATACTTTTAGCTTTTTTCTATTAGCAGAGATAATTTAAAAACCTCCTGAGAGTAAATAGAGCTCCAGTAGAGGAATGCCCTCCACTTTAGGTTTCCAGTAGAGAATTTGACATTATATTTGTACTATGAATTAGAGACTTAGTTCATTATCAGGTGATCAAACTTGAAAACTCTGCTTTATACATTGATAACTTTCATTCATATATTTAATTTCTCTAAATATTTCCTAAGATCATATATTCTACCTTATAGAAAACAATGGATTCTGATTTGGTAATCCCAGTCTCAGGTCATTTGTATTTGATTTCTGTTTAATTTATGTAATATGTAATTAATATGTAATACTAAAAGTTAATATTTTGCTTAAAATTATCTCTATGATAAAGTCACTCTTGTGTACAATGTACAATGGATAAATTGTGGAAGCTGTCATTTGCTTAGATTGACAATAACTACTTCTAACCTGTGCTCCTAATTTGTTCAGGGAAATGTGACAGAAGCTCTAGTTCCTGGTTTGGGTTTTCTCTTTGATTATGTGTACTAAAGTTTTTAAGAAGATATCATAGATATGACAACCATTTTACAAGGTTGAATTTTAACTTTGCCATTATACTGCGTGAGAATTATAAAGATCAATCTAGTCACCACATAGCTATCTACTGACAGCTTCTGTGTCTGACCTAACATCCTTGTGATCTGTTAAAATCCCTATTGGAATATTCAAATAGACTGCTGGATTCCACCAATAACTTTTAAGAAAGCCATCAGAAAAGACATAAAGCAGGAACTTCTCACTTTCCTGTACCTGACTGTTTTAAAATTTCTTTGATATATAATATTTCTTTGTTTTGTATTACCATGGTGGCACATATTATTAGAAGTAGTATGAATCTGTGTTCTTTGGTTAGGGTCAGTCATATTTGGGGACAAAATAAACTACCTCTTATTTCTTTGAGGTGACTCTGTCCCTTGGGTCATTCTCCTAGCTGTATTGCTTAGAGAAGATCTCTTAGCCTTCCTCCAATGCCTTTCACCAGAAAGCTGCTACAGGACAGCTTACAACAAGGCAGAGTAAAAAGGGGGTTTTAGAGTGGAAACGGATAGCTTAACTTCTAAGTGCTGTATTTGTTTACATTTTATGTGATATCCTCAGACAGTAAACGTAGAGTAAATTAGGAAGCATAATGACAGACTAACCATGACCTTTACATTTTTGTTCTAATTTTTACTTGCAAACATACTAATTATTTTATCGTGTTTTCTATAAACTTTAATAATTTTATCTTTAAAACTTTTTAAATTAAATTTGCTTCAAAGGCTTATCTAGTTGTGGACTTTATTCATATGTGTATATGTTCATGTATATGCATGTGTATCAACCAATGTATCTCTCCAGCCCTCTCAATTCTTAGTATGTGATTAAATCATAGATCAAAACAATTATTGCTGACTTGGATAAAAATATGATGATCCATTTCCTTCTCACTCTCGTGTGGCCTTATCATTTCTGACAATTTTGTTGCCTTGTCACTTGCTTGTCTAAATTAATTATACAGTTTGCTTTTCTTTGATACTAAGGTCAGATGAATCCAGGGAGATTGCATATTCCACCCAGAGCTTGACTGGGTCAATATCCTTTCTGTAAGAATCTGATGGGGTTTCTGGTGTCACAGACACCTGCAGCTAGTATAATTACAGAAAATAGCCCTCTTTAATGTTAAATGCATTAAGCCCCAAACCTGTGTCCCTTTTTCTTTAACCTTCATACCCTTCTTTTTCTTATAGCTGTCCTCTTTTTTTCTAATTTTTAATGTTACTTCCATGAAAAGGAGCTCCTCTCTCTACTAAATTTTTCTCTAGCTGAGTTTAAATGCAGATTCTGAAGAAACATTTAAAGTTTCTCAAAATATGTGACTATTTTGTTTTGTGCTCTGATGATGGAATGTCTCCAACAATGGGTATGATCTCTTCTCTTATCTTCTTTCCCAAGCTCTTCTAAAAGGCAACCAAGCTGGGTGTCACAGAACCACATGGCATTGTCATGGACATCAGAAAGGGCAACTAAGTTGGTGAATTTATGGCACTGTGGAACAAGACTAGAAGTCTTAATATTCTGGTAAAAAAAAATCTTTATTTTTAAATATTTATTTGAGGGCTGGTGAGATAGCTAATTATGTAAAAACACTTGCTAACAAGCCAGCCAGTCTGAGTTTATCCTTTGGATCTTGGAAGCTGACCTTCCATATTGTGTGCATATGTCTATCTCTGTGTGTTTGTTAACAAACACACAGAGATAGACATATGCACACAATAAAGAATAAAAATGTAATAAAATATTTCACAACATTGATTTGAATCTAAATGTGTATGTATGCATATACATACACGCATATACATGCATGCATATGAGTCAGAGAACAACATGAAGTGTTATTCTTAAGGCTCTATCCATGGTATTTTTCAAGACAATATCTCTCCTTAGGACTTGAGACTGCCTGGCCTGTGAGCACCAGAAATCCATCTGTACATGTCTCCCCATCTCTGAGTCTTAAATGCTGGCCAGAATACCAGGCTTTCGATGAACATTAATGTGTTGGTTAGTTTATTTATTTTATTTTATTTTTTTGTCAATTTGACACAAACTGACACGTCTAGCAAGAAGGACCCTAAATTGAGAAAATACCTCCACCAGATTGGCCTATATGAAGTCCTTGAGGGCATTTTCTTGATTACTGAGTGGTTTGTAAGGGGCCAACCCACTGTCAGCAGTGCTACAGCTGTGGGTAACTGTTCATGGGTTAATGAAGAAGGCAAGCTGATTAAGCCATGGGAAGCATACCAGTAAGCAGTGCTCTTCCATAGGTTCTGCTTGAGTCCCTCACTTTACATTCTTCAGTAATTGACAGCTACCTGGAAGAATGAGAATCAACTCTTTCTCCCTCAGTGGGCTTTGTTCATGGTATTTTTCACAGCGACAGAATGCAAACTAGAACAATGTTCTGAGTGTGGGACGCCGATCCTCCTTTTTACAAAGAAAATGCTTTTCTAACTGAACCATCTCTCTTCTGGGTTACTTGAAACTTCAGTAAGGAAAGCTTAACTTAGATGGCTGAAATTCAGTCATAGTTGATGTGTTTCTGTCATTAGAATTGAAGCCAGTAACCTCAATTTTCTGACAAATTCTGCATTTTTAAGCAATGATTTGATTTCAAATTCATACAACCTATATTCTGTGAACATGGACTCTAATGCCAAAACTGTGAGCCACAAATAAACTCTTTTATAAGTTGCTCTGGGCATGGTGTCTTATCACAGAAACAGAAATAGTCTCTCCTTTATCCTGGAGCTTGCCTATTCTGCAAGACTGGTTGACAAGTGAGCCCTTGTGTTCAACCTATCTCTGTTGCCACAACCTTTAACACTATTGTAATCAAATTCTCATGCTTGAAAGACAAGCACATTAGACTTCTGAGGTCAACACTAATTTTAAGAAACTCAATATTGTCCTAGACATAGATAATAACTGATCCTTGTCCTTTAAAAGCCTTTGAAGAGGAGAGAGAGAGAGAGAGAGAGAGAGAGACAGAGAGAGAGAGAGAGAGAGAGAGAGAGAGAGAGAGAGAGAGAGAGAGCAAAACAGAGAATTGGAGATGCTGCTAGTGGGTTCTTAGCACAAATTGACCATCCAGCTTTCCCACAGGCAATGGGATTTTTTTCTCATATGTTATCCGGTCTTGCACTTGAGGATGGATCCAGACCTACAGCATGAGTAATCCCTGTGATTCCCCCTGCTAAATCTGTAAAAGGTTATTTTTCACACACCCATACCGCAGGGGGCAAAACGGTCAAACAGATCTAAGATAAATGTAATGGGTGTTGTCTCTATACATCAAACAGTAGGTTCTTTAGCCAATTGATCAAATTGTATACGTTTTATTCCTCTAGAGAATGCTTGTATGAAAATCTTTACATCAGTGTTCACTACATGCCGAGAAGACAGGGCCCCCTGTGGTGGACATGGCACTTATCTGTGAATCCACAAACCACATCCTGCTTGTGAATGTCTACCCTGATGTTACCCAAAACATGCAAGTCTGTTGACTTAAGTGTGATGCCACCATCAAAATCAACAGTGTTCTCTCTTATCTCTTCACCTGAGGTTGGAGGGAGCTGTTCAAAGAATGGACAGAGCAGAGAATGGTGGAATGTGACCTTGAAGGCAATTTGATCTTCCTAGGAGGGTTGAATACATTTTATTGAAGAAATTCTTTGCTTGATTTGTAACTCTTTTAATATTTAGATTACAGAACATGGCTCTCCATTTGTATTCTTCCCTCAAGTTCTCTCTCTCTCTCTCTCTCTCTCTCTCTCTCTCTCTCTGTGTGTGTGTGTGTGTGTGTGTGTGTGTGAAACAGCCTGGCTAATATTTTATTATTTTACTGATTACTGTAGTAATTAAACCAGTCTCCAAATGACTGATTAGTCACTTCAACTAGAAACTGGAAGGCTAATTAAGCCATGCTGTCAACATTCTAGGAGAAACTTGGATAAAGCAAGAAAACATGTTATCGGTCACTTCTGTGAATGCTGATAAAAATGAAGAAACCAGGCTTGGTAGCTCAGAACTGTTCTCCAATTTCAGCAGTTTTTTAGGGAGAACGGGAAAATCGCAAGCAGCCCTGCCACAGTGTCCTACATGTCAGCCTTATTCTGGGCAGACAGAGTTGTCAGTCACTCACCTAACATGCATGAGGTCCTAGATTCAACACCCAGCAGTTAAAGAAAAATAAAGAGGGAGCAAAGGTTGCTTCCTTGTTATGATGCCAACATTAAAAGACTTTCTGCCATGTTTAATGTAATTTGTTTACATATGAACATGTGCCTTTTGCATGTGCATATTTGTCTGTGCATGTGAATCCTCATATACGTTTGTGTACATTTATATGGTGACCAGAGCCCCACATTGGGTGTTCTTCACTTACATTTCCCCTAGATTATTTATTTGTTTTAACACATTTATTTAATATTTAGAGAGTTGTTTAGTGTGAGGGAGATAACAATTAAAATTAGAAGAAAAGGAAATGCCTTAAGAGAATCTAAAGTCTTTCCCAGCAAGTGTTCAAACCAAGCTCCACCATCCATCTCCTATCCCCAAGACAGCAACCACGTCTCCTGATGAATCTCTAGGCATTATTTATCTATGAATATGTGCTTATAAGGGGAAAAGAACTGAAGATATTTCCCTTACTCTGTGTCTTAGAGCTTACTATGTAGTATATTGTAGATTATATCCTTTGCTGGGCTTGCTTAAAGGTTAAATGATTTGATTTGAATGTCAAACATCCTCAAAGGCTCACATGTTTTTAGGCAGTTCTGCTGCTCAGTAAAGTTCTGGAACCTTTGGGATATGGAACCTTCCTAGAGGGAGTACTCAGCTGTGAAGTTTTTATAGACTAGACTTACTTCATTTGCTCTCAGCTTCTACACCGCTAATGCAGTATGTCAGCTAGCCTCATGGTTCTGCTCCTGTGCTTTGTTCAAAATAATGAATGGTATTCCTTTGGAAATATAAACCAAAAATACTCCTTTTCTCTCTTAAGTTTTTTGGTAAGAGTATTTCAGCACAGCAAAAGAAGAGAAAATAATACAAGGGTGAAAATATTATTTTCCATGAGGAGTTATTCTCTTTCTCTCTCCATTTCTTTTGCATCTTCTCCTTTTTTATTTTCTTCTTTTATTTTCATGATGTTTTTGTATTCTCTATGTAGTCCTTTCAGACTAGACTTGCAACTTAGTTTTGAAGGAAGAAATATACCAATGGCAATTATATTTCATATTGTCTTGGAAGCCATTTTCTTGAAGATCTATAAACAGTTTAAGTGTCCAGTCATCACTTTAATCATGTACATGTAATAGTAGAAGTGCTTAGTAGGCAGTGCCAACAATAGCAAGGGAAAGTTCTGACTATGGGGAACCTATTATCAACTTCTAGGGAACTGCACTGGAGCTCAGCTGGTATACTTGTTGCCTAGCCCACAGAAGGTCCTGAATTACATCTCGATCACTGCAAAAATGGGGTATGATGGTGTATGTATGGGGTATAAAGGCATGAGGAATCGAAAATCAAGACCATCTTCAATCACACAGTGAGTTAAACTATATATATATATTCACCTAACATAGAAATAATAAATAAATGCATTAAAATAAATAAATACTCTAGAAGGAGAACAAGAAGAATACATACAGTATGGAGCTTCTGATGTCATACAAATGCCCCACTTTTATGTACACAAAGTCTTGAACATGATGGTTCTGTTCTTAATGTAATCTACCACTGTGTTATGTCCATATTCACAAGTTCAACCATTTATTTATTTATTTATTTATTTATTTATTTATTTATTTATTTATTTATGTCAGACAGTGTGAGTCTGAGCATGCAGTGGTGTACTTGAGCAAACCAGAGTTAACAGTTGTGAGAATTGGTTCTCTCCTTTCTCCTTCTATGTTCCAGGGTCTAAATTCAGGTTGTATGCCTTGCCAGTAAGCACCTTCATCCACTGAGCAATCTCAGCAACCCGCTAGTTTATTTCCTAATTCACTCCAAAAGAGAATATAAGAAAATTCTATCTATTTCGTTTTAGTTATTTTTATGCTAAAACTAATATATCTTACATAAAACCTAGTGAAAAGTGGTTTGACTAAATAAATGTAGAAAACAAAACTCTAGTGTGAAGGTCCATAGCTTTATGTGACATATGTGACATAGGCATTTACTTAAGTGCCTGAGTGTCAACTCTTGAAAAGTAGAAAATTGGAAATAAATGTCTTTCAGTGGACTATATAATTATTCTGTAATACATACCTGAAATTCAAAAGAGCTATAAAATGTATGGTCACTGGTTTCTCACTATTGTCTTGATAAGTTGTCACACAGCCCACAGCTTTCATCTCTGAATGCTGCACCAGTGTCCCAAAGGACAATTACCTCTGCTAGTGTTCTATGGCAAGATTCTCACTGTTCCTCATCTGTATGTACTGAGATCACCCAACATTCCAGATCAGTTTTAAAACATTGAACTGTTGTAAGGATGCATATCCTATATGCTTTTCCGAGGTCTTTCTTGTTCAGTACTTAACAGCAGTTCCCCAGCCATACAATTCTTATGTACTTTCACCCTCCATCTGCCTGTGTGGTTCTTACCTCTGTGATTCTACAGAATCAGATTGCCGTGGCCAACTGAAACGCAGGGGGGAGATAATCTACCGCATGGACTGAAGTGTAAAATATCATGCCCAGTTAGTAATTTAAAAAAAAGTCTGTATTCCACTGTTGGATAATAAGACAAAGCAACTGCCTACTGAAATTTCTCCACAGAAACAATTCTTTCCAAAGGACATAGCATACATAACTAGATAATGCAAACTGCCATTTGAACAGCAATGTGCCATGTTTGTCTGTAGTATACATCCCTTCCTTATTTTTATTCTGTGCTTCCGTGTGCATGTGCACATGTGTACATGCATGCATGTATTTGCGAGTGTGTACATGTTTGTGCATGTGTTTTGTGTGTGTGTGTGTGTGTGTGTGTGTGTGTGTGTGTGTGTGTGTGTGTACAGGTTAATCTCTCATGTTGCTCTTCCATTACTCTCCATCTTGTTGTTGGTACTTTTGATTTTTTTTTTTTTGCTTGAAGCAAGGTCTCCCATTGGTTTAGAACTCACCAAATAACCTAGACAGTACGGATAGTCTGACTGAGCGGTCCTTGTGTCTTTGCCTCTACAGTAATGGAATTACAAGCATGTACCACATCTGGCTTTTTTGTGGGGACTGGGGATTGAATTCATGTTCTTATGACAAGAAAGTGACAAAATTATCTCCCCATCAATCACATTTATATTCATCTTCTGTGTCAGGCATCAATTATATGAATTAAACTTTTCATTCTCTAGGTTCTTCTATTTCTTTCCCTTATATTAACCATGTAGGCCCAGAAGACATTAGGCGCTTCTACTGAAAAAACACCAGAATAAAATCCTACATTGTTTGCTTTTTGGAAGCAAGGCTGTACAATGGAAATTCTCAGGTTCTCTTCCAAAATATAGCTTGTTCTGATATCCTCTATGAACTTTGAGATTTTACCCTATATTGAACTATACTTCTTCTTGCCTATTAAATAGTAACCTACTAAATAGAAATACTAATTTGTTTCCTCTCCTTTATACTAATAACGCTTTAGTTGGGAAACAAAGATGTTGTAGCAGACAAAGTAGCCCCTTTTGGTCCCAGACATATAGTTCATCAAGGTGAAGTATGTGCAATTGAGCCTGATGACCTGAGATGAATTCTAGAGAAACACACGGAAAAACATAAGATGCAACTATGCAAGCTGTCTTCTGACATTTACTCTTATGCCATAGCATCCCACAACCACAAACAAGTCTATAAATGTCATGAATTTTAAAAATAAAAACATCTTTTTTTTTGGCTCTAATATACGCCTTTTCTATTTTCTTTTTCCTAGAGGAGAGCTCATTTGGTTATCTTCTATAAAGTAAGGAGTCAGTACCAATCTCCTATGACCTGAATTCTTTCTTTTTTTCCATGAGAAGGCATGAGAGATCCCCTTCTTTTTTGTCCTCCAGTGAGAAGTTGGGTAGAGTGAATATAGACCTACTGACAGTGAAGCAACCCAGGAAGTATACCACTGAGAAAGGGAAGAAACAACATACTGCAGAGAGGCAGGAAGGTACTCTTTACTAATCTAGCTGCTATTCAGGTCCCAGACTCATTCTTCCAGGCTCAGGTCACCATAAAATAGGAAAGGCTCCAGACTTAGGCTTTTCATTTGCACATATTACTTCCCACTAAGAAGAATGAAAGAATTAAATGTTTTCTCATGACACTTAGGGGTTTTTGTTTCTCTAGTTGGTTAGTTTTTTTACTTGTTGTTTTGTTTTGTGCTTAGATGGTCCTTTTGAGATGCTTATTATAGAAGGACATATTCAAAAACTTGTAAGTTATTTAAAGCTTGAATAATGAAAAAAGTAAATTTTAAGTACGAAGATTTAAGGATATTGAAAATTTGTGATATAGTTTCTCATATTGCCTTGTATCACAGAATGATACCTCTGCCCCCCCCCCCAATTTTAAGTGCTGTTCTAATATTTAAAAATAAGCTTTGCTATTCCAGTGAAGACAAAAAAATAGATCACTTTTTGCTTCATTGACTCCATTTGATGTGTGGGAAGATGACATCATGTATGTTATACCTTGTACAAAAATCAGCGAATATGAACACCTGCAACCCTGCATTTGAGTTCCCAGCACTCATGTCCTAAAATAATGATGATGGTGATGATTATGATGATGATAATAAATATGTGCATGGTTGTATCTATAACCTCAGCACACAGTGACAGAAATCAGTGGATTATAAGGGGCTAGTCCAAAATATAAGCTTCTGGGTCAGCAAGAGTCTTTGTCTCAAGTCAACAG
This sequence comes from Arvicanthis niloticus, assembly GCF_011762505.2. Classification (NCBI taxonomy): domain Eukaryota; kingdom Metazoa; phylum Chordata; class Mammalia; order Rodentia; family Muridae; genus Arvicanthis; species Arvicanthis niloticus. The sequence goes on along the minus strand of NC_047667.1, from coordinate 79,387,927 downwards.
TACAGAGAGGGTGAGATAAATAGTGTTTTGCTCAGTTCTCTATGTGTGTGTATATGTATCTATGTCTGTATATTTATGTTCATGCAATACACACACACACACACACACACACTACAAAAATGATATCCAATGCATGTTTGACAAAACAGCACAAACTTGAGTATTTGAGTTCAATCCCTAGACCTTAGGTAGAAAGCCAGCTGCAGCAACTCATGCTTTCAATCTTAACATGGGGGGAATAGCAAAACAAAGAAGGGAAATAGGGTCAGGAAGTTTCATGGTGTTTGTTTGTCAGTCAGTCTGGCCAAATTAGTAAGCTACAAGTTCAGTGACAGACTGCCCCAAAAGGTGGGGATCAGTGTTCAAAAAAGATACCCTACATTCATCTCTGGCCTCAACGGTCATATGCACATATAAGCATAGGTCTGACCTTATCCAGATTCAGGTACATGACTAGTCTGCCATTCTGAAACTCTACGGTGATGTGGTCTCCACGTCATCCTTCCCCATGAAACAGAACCCCATCTCCTTGCATGCTAGTGAACTTCAGGGAGATCACATCCTTGCGGGTGCGCATTGTCTTCTGATTGAACCTGTAGAGAAATGAGTTTCAGCCATCAAAGTTAGCTACCTCTGATCCTGAGAACAGAGAGAAGAGATAATGAAACATCATTATGTCTCCTATGGCAGCTATTTTTGCTTCTCATCTTTGATGCTGCACAGTTCCCAGGAATGTTCCTGAAATCTGAAAGATCTATCTTACAAAGAGACACATGGAATAGAGCCAACTTATGTAGAATCTATGGAATCATATGTTTGTACGCAGTGTAGACACACTAGCCTGAAGTAGAAACTCCCATTAGTGATTGTTAAACAAAACAAGAGAAAAAGAGTAGCAAGTCTTAGAAGGGAGTTGTTACATAATTCTCTCCAGTGAGGTGTGTTAAGGGACCTAGAGGCTGTGATTGGGCTACCACATAAGAGGGAGAGAATTAGACAAATATAATGCAATATATGAAGATCTATATGTGATGTGGCCTTAGAGCTAAGAAGAAGCTTGCTTTAAAGCCTGGAGAGGAAGTTCATAATAAGTTAATAATAAGTTCCAATAAGAGGGAGAGGGAGAGAAATATGTAGCTGTTATGCAAGGGATACTGAGACAAGCCAGAGAAGCCTCCAGAGAGGCTTTTTGAGTTCCTGTGAAGAAAGCCCTCTGAGGAGTACGGACCCATGCTTTGACAAATCAAATATCTGATTCTTTATACTTTCTCAGGGTGGGAAGACAGACTGCTTCTTAAACTCTTTGCCCTGGAAGAAATGCAGGTCGCTGTGGCCTTATTCAGGCTATGTAATCTGGCATAAAGGTTCAGCTCCCTGTTCTAACAACCCCTAAGGTGAAGGAATGTAGTGCCCAGGCACCTACATCAGTCTTTTCTGGGACAAGTGCATGATTTGTAATCACCTTTCATGACCTATCCTTCTTACTAATTTGATTTCGACATTTAGAACAATTTGATCTCTTCATCCTAGGCTCCAGGCTGGAGTTGAAAAATAGTCTTTATTCTGGCAACTCTGTATGACTAATTCAGTGTCTTCTAGAACTCTGTTCTAAAACTTCTGAAGATTTTTTGAGGTTTACTAGGAATGAATAAGCAGTGTATGGAGACTGATAATTTTAACAGAGGGTTAATGTGGTTTATATGCATGTATGCCCTTTTCTGGACTGGTAATGTACTGTTTTAGAGTTTTATGCAAAACATCCCGTCACTATTTTTATGGTTAAGCATGTAGTCTTATTTGAGATAGACCTTCAGTTAATTCATAAAACTTAAGCAACTATATGTGCTAAAATTAAATCTCTCAATATGTACCTATATTGTCTAATGTCAACTCAGAATAAGTATATCAAGTTACTGAAACATATACTACTTTATTGAGCAGTATGGCCTGTTTTCTCAATAGATAACATAGTCACCCATTATGATGTTAGAATAGACATTAGCTCAGCCTCATAGTCAGGGCAAAAAACTGTCCACTTCAATATAGAAGTAACTAGATTTATGATAATACAAACGGAGCTAATGGTCCCACCTAGTAACAAGCAGTGCGGTAAGGTCCCAGGACCCTCACTTGGAAGTCAATCCATTATTCTTTTCTGCTTTCCCCAGCTGGAAGCTACCTTGTGAGACTCTAGTACACAGGCAGTGGAAGGTTAAGAAAGGAGGACTCTGTGAAGCTTCCAACATGTTAACATCCGCAATAGGTGGGACTGTACAATAGAGCATCTATTGTACTACCTCTGATGCTCCTTTAATTAATCCGTTACCAGTGCTGTGTAAGTAAGCATAATAAGTTTATGTTTATCAAATTAGGCTTTGGTAGTATCCTTACTTTGGTATGTCTTCTATGCATTATCTCACATGCTTAGACATTTGTTAACATCTTCCCAGGTAAAGATAGCACAAGAATTGAAAATGATAATTTTGATTTTTCCTTTACACTGTTACCATATACGGAATACCAGCACTTCACTTAATCCAACTTCAACTTAGTTATATGCCTTGTTCTCCATCCCCTTTACCTTACTATAGCCTTTATATCCCACTTCTTTTCTTTTTTCTTTGTTTATTTTATTTATTTACATCCCATTTATGCCCCCCTCAGTCTCCCTCCCACAGTTCCTCATTCCATTCCTCCTCTTCCTTGTCTTTGAGAGGGTGTCCCTCACCAGATCTCTCCATTCCTTGGGGCCTCAAATCTCTTGATTAAGCACATCTTCTCCCACTGAGGTCTGACCAGGAAGACCTCTGCTATGTTTGTGCTACTGGCATCAGACTGGCCAGTGTATGTTCCTAGCTAGTTGCTCAGTCTCTGGGAGCTCCCCCCAGTCTGGGTAAAGTTAGCTGGGTAAGTCCCAATGTTTTATACTTGACTTTCTTGACATCAGGTTGGCCAAATTCCATGCATAGTATTTATCAGTATATAAGAGCCTTATTTCATTACCATATTTCCCCTGAGTTATCTTAGTATGGCAGCCAGTCAAAGTAAAGAAGTCAAGATCTAAACATTTTTTATGAGGTATATTCATATATAGATTTACCAGACTCCTAATCTTCTGCATTCGTTCCTGCACACAATGTCCAAGGTGAGTATCTTGTAACGAAAGAGCCTGAGCAAAAACATTGCTTGGAAAGCTTTTAGAGTGGATTTGTGATACCTATGTAATAGACATGGACTGGAGTGTGAAGAGGACCTATGGTGATTTTCATCTTTTCATGCCCTGGAACAAACACTTGGACTGGTAACAAGTGGAGTGCTAGACATAGAGGCAGTTTATAAAGGAAGCACTTTGTAGAGTAGGAGATGGCCAAGAAGCTGGGAAAGTCAGAGACTTGATGACAATTGATCATGAGGATTGTAACCCTTTGTCTGTTCTTTATAAAGAACTGTTTTCTCCTGAGTTTGTATACTCCACATGATCTGTTTTAAGATTCGTTGGTGGAGATGTGGTCTGTTCCAGTCATCCACATGTCAGCCTTGATACCTTTTGTCAGTTTTACTCTCCTGATGCATACTGGTTTCATACCAGAGCTCTTTATTCCAGCTGATTTACACTATCTCAGTGCTATCAGATATTCTTGGTTTATAGTGTTTGATTTTTTTTATTTTGGTCCTTGGATATGTATATGCATGGCATGCATTTGTGTGTGTGTGTGTGTGTGTGTGTGTGTGTGTGTGTGTGTGTGTGTGTATTGGAGAAATCTTCCCATCTCCACGGATTTTCTGTATATAATCTAGTATTTTGGAAGCTTTTGTGTTCTAACCTCTATGAAGGAGAGTACAGACAGAGCTCTCCTCCTAGTAGAATCAGACCAACTCTCTGTACCAGGCAGAGCTGAGGAGAGGTTCCCTATTCTTTCCAAGGTGAGGTAGAGTGTTGGAAATATATCAAACCAGGAGAAGTGCTTCTGAAAACTAAGGACATTGCCAGTACAGAGATGCCAGGGAGACAACACACAAAGTCGAACTTGGATCTTTAAAGATCAACTAGGCCTAGCTCCATTCTCAGAACTGCAGTATTATATGGCAGAAATGCGGATCAGAAGAACAGAGTCTAAAATCTTATTTTTACATAACCCCTAGCATATTTAAGAAACAAAATCTGTTGGCTCATTTTCAAAGTAAAAATAACTTGAGTTATCTTAGGTCCACATACAGATAGACAGAAAATACTGGGAACCCCTATGCTAGCAACCCCCACCCAAGCTCTATTAGCTTGGCTACCTGGGCTATCCAAAATAGAAGTTTAAAGTAGAAAGTTACTAACAGTCAAGATTGCCTAGCAATCTACAGCCTTATAATCTCTAACAGAAGCAGGATGTAAAACATGGAGATGCACTCTTATATAGTATTGTTGAGAAAAAGATAAACATAGGTGCAAGAGGGAACAAAAGATCTAGATCATGTGTAAGATGGTACACTCCTGATTATCCAGCCAATGACAAAGGAACAGAAGAAAAAGAGGGAACGGAGGGAAGGTCTTTGGTTCTGCTTCTTTAAACTGCTTTCTGTTCTTGTTCAGTGTGCCTGTCATTCTGAGCTAACAATAAGTGTTGCAAAGTTGTATGATAATTGATTCCACTTTTTTTACACTGAGTTTCCAGTGCTTTTATGAAGTGAGGGTCAATATTTCTCATATCATGGACCCACACATGGTATGTTAATGAGTCCCCTAGGATACTTTGATATTTGTGGAGTTCCAAGGACCATTTGGATAGCTTTGCTTTTTTCTGTTATGTGCACCAGGCTACCTGGTGCAAACACTGAGAGTTACTTCACCCGCAATGCCAGTGCCCTGATAATTGCTAGGAAGTTCCTGAAGTAAACTATATTTCTCTGTTTCTCAAAATTGATTTTTACTATCTCATTACTGTAAACTATATTCGATGCAAATTTTTCCAGACTATGATGAATAGGCTAATTATTCATCATAATTAGTGCCGAGGGTCCACCAGTGAGGGTAAGTAGTACATGTTTTCTGCTTGACCTTCTGGGTCAAGGTAACTCCTGCCCAGCCACCTTGCTCTCCTGAGAAGTTCCATGATGTCAATGGGGCCTGAGTTTCTACTGACCCATAATTGCTGAGCAAGCTGTCAAGCTTATTTTTTTGAGAAAGTCAGAATTCTTGAAGAAAATTCTGGTATGTTTGATGGGTTTTTGAAGCTTGTCAACAAACCAGCTTAAAAAAAGAGCTTTTTGGACTAAAATTGTCTAAGCTAGAATTCCCATGTGTGCTGAAGCACAACTCAGGTGTGGGCCTGGGAAAAGGAAGTCTTTGTGTCTCAAAATCAGAAACTTGAAGGTCAATAATGACAGGAGAAAATACTGACCCATCATGCTACAACTGTTCATACTTTGACTCTTTAGTTATTCAGAGTAAACACAATTTTCAACCCAAATTTTGAAGCTTGTATCATGGTACATTATGTGAAAATAAATATATTCAGATCATATAATTGGATTGAAGATCTGAGGATTTTGGCTTGAAATCCACAAACCCCAAAGATTTCCACAGTAAACTTCAATTTGTACCAACCCCCCACCAATTCTGTGACTTTTTCAGGCTTTATCAGCAACATTGATTACCTCAGATGAACCAGCAACACAAAGGAAGTTTCCAAAGTAAACTGTTAAAGCATAAAGACAGCTCTTCTAAGAAAATTCTAGTAATTTCTGATTGATGAACAAGTGAAAGAAATTGAAAAATAATCACAACTTAAAAGCACAATTTAAACAAAAGAAAAGCCACAACTCCAGATTATAATTTTAACCCAAGCATATGTGTACTGTCCTCTAATAGCCAGATATTCACTCATCCATTCATCCATGTTCATCCATCCATCCTTCCACTCACCTACCCACTTATCTTTCTGTTCATCCTTCGTCTCTCCCCCTCCCCTGCCACCCTTCCACTTCCCTGATTTACTCTCTCTTTCTGTTTTTTCTTCTATCTTTCTTATTAGTTTTTTCCCCCTCTGAAACGGAGTCTTCAGTAGACCAGGATGGCCTTAAATTTGCTCTGTAACTGAGGACATCCTTGATCTTCTGATCTACATGCTTATACCTCCTGAGTGCATGGATTACTGGTGTGTACCACAAAGCCTGGTTTATATCTCCTAGGGATTGAACTCTGATACTCAACTTGCTAAAAAGGATAAACTACCTTTACTTAATGGGGGGGTTTCTGCACATTTTTGTGCACAGATTCATGAATATATTTAAAGTTTATAGTGTAATTTGACTAATCTCAAATTACAAAGACCAGAGGAAAATCATGTTAGGTAGCTTATACAGTAGATTCTTTGGTTTATACCTAAATTCACTGCATGTATTTGGCTTATTTGCTCTCACTTTCACTGTGTGTGTACATGTGTGTGCGTGTGTGTGTGTGTGCTTGTGTGTGTGTGTATGTGTGTGTGTGTGTGTACATGTGTGTGCGTGTGTGTGTGCATGTGTGTGCATGTGTGTGTGTGCGTGTGTGTGCGTGTGTGCATGTGTGTGTGTGTGCATGTGTATGTGTGTGTGTACATGTGTGTGCGTGTGTGTGTGCATGTGTGTGCATGTGTGTGCATGTGTGTGCATGTGTGTGTGTGTGCGTGTGTGCGTGTGTGTATGTGTGTGTGCATGTGTGTGCTTGTGTGTATAATTATTAGTTGGTGTACACAAGAGCATTTACATGCCAGAGGACAACTGTTGGGCTATGGCATGTGCGCGGGCATGGGTCCTGTGGGTTGAATTGTGGGTCCCACCTCTGTCTCCCCCAGGGGGCTAGGGCCACGGCTCAGGGAGGCAGAGGTGCAGGAAGTTGATTGTGTTTACTACACACCAGCACCAGGTGGTAGTAGGGCTGTGAGAAACGGTGGGACTCTGCTCTGTCAGTGGGGAGAACACAGTGTAAGAACCCATGAGGGCCAGAGCTCTTGAGTTGGGGGTCCCCAGGCCAGGAGGCTGACGGGAACAGACTGGTCTTAGGCTCTTGGACTCTCAGGCACCACACTGAGAAGCCACAGAAGGGCAGAATTGGGGGCGAATGGGCTGGATTTATCCGCATCCGAAAGGAGGGAGGGTAAAACCTCTGGCTGAAGCCTGCGGGGATGAGACTCTTGGTCACAATGACTCTTTGTCACAGCAACTTGCTTTGCTGCGTCATGGCTGGCTCAGCTCACTCACTTGATTTGGTGACATTTGTGGCTCCAACATAAAGAGATCTTTAGCAGGAGATTAGACTGCTGCTCTGTAGTTGAAGACCTTCTCCACAGTTCCCCACAGTGGGTCTCAAAGAAGAGAGATAGTCCATCATCTTAAGATATGGTCTTAAGATACTTATTTTCATAGTGGAAAATGGATGAAACTATACCCAGTATTCTCAGGCTGGGCCTGAGGTTAAATACCTTTTGCAAAGAGGAGGGTCTGGGAAGGAATGCTTAGTTGGCTATGCCATTTGGCCTTAGGTATCTCATCAATATGAAGATCTTTCTTGAGGTTCTGTGGCCTGTAGTCATGCCCTCTACCTGTGCTACATAACTGATGTCCACAAACCTCTCTGTGAGAGGGGCTGTAACTATGTGAAAGGAGCCAAGGCCGAACTCTCTCTGAGGTTCAAAGCCTGCACTTGACCAGGTACCCAGCTGCCTCTCACAGCCCAAAGCCCTACAGACAACTTGAATTATTGCTTTGCAGGAGCTGTCTACTCTGCCAGAAATCTTGCATGTGCCAGGGACTTTTATTTCCCTCTTCCTAACAACCAGTACCATTAAACCCACCTTATTTTAGCCCAGTTTTTCCCCAATATGGGTTCTATGTACACAACATGGGTCCTCATGCTTGCAATACAAGCATATTACTAACCAAATCATTTTTTCAGTTTCATATTGGGAATTTTTAAATTCATTCTGTTCCCTTATCTCTCTGAGGCAACTATGATGAAGAAAATGTGTCAAGCCTTCTGAGAAATCACACACAGCATTGTGGACATAAATAAATCACCATGACAGGATAGTATGTAACAATAAGAACCAAAGAAGTCTCCTAGCAGTAACAAATGGTTCTCATTGAGGGGTGAGGTACACGAGGTATTAAAGGCCCCAGACTTGCAGGTGACAAAATCCCTTCTGGGATAGGCTGTTGATGCTTCCTTCATATGTCATATTTTTCTATGACTGCTTGTGCATGATAAAGACTGTTCTTTCTTCAACAAATTCCCTCTCTTCTGACTGTATTTCTCTGACAGATCCACCTTGGCCAATAGCTTACCTGAGGAGCCATCAACACTTGATAGATTTGAGTTTTATTCCCAGAAATCTTAATTCAGTGCATATGACATCAGGGAAACAAATGTGTTTTTATTAACTACTTGAAATGCTTCTGAGGCAAGTGCTACTTTTCTCTGGCTTTGATAAACAATACTAGGCACATATGAGGTTTGTCTATAATCCAAAGCAGTAATTCACTCAACAGTTGTGATAATTTTAATTGTCAACATGAAAGCAAGGAATCGTCTATGAATAGAACGTCAGTAAAAGATTGTATAGATTAGGGTGGCTTGTGGGCGTATCTATGGGAGAATGATGTTGAGTATTCGGAAGATGTACCCACTCTGAGTGGTACCACTGCCTGAGCATAGTATCCTGAATTGACAGGAGAGATAAATCAAGTTGAGCGCTAGCATGTGGGCATGTATTCATTGCTTTCTGCTCTTAACTGTGAGTGTGACGTAAGAAACCTCAACTTTCTGCCAACTTGATTGCACAGAAATAGTGAATTGTAATCTGAGATTGTGAGGTGAAATAATTAACATCTTTCTCCTTTAAAATGCTTTGCAAGGTATTTATCTCAGTAATAGGAAACAGAGCTAAGACAACTATGTTTTTACAAGGTGTGTTTACTAAATTTGTTAACTCTGTAGGTGACATCATATGGTGTTGTAAAATCATCAGGTGAATGGCACTGCTTACAAAAAGAAAATCAATTCACAATAATAAAATTTGCATGTTCAAAATTTGCATGACTCTTTTGGGGGTTCAAATAATCCTTTCCAGAGGTCACATATCAGAAATCCTACATATCATATATTTACATTATGAGGCATAACAATAATAAAATTACAGTTATGAATTAGCAGTGAAAATTTTATGGTTTGTGGTCATGATATCATAACTAACAGTATTAAAGTATTGCAGTTTTACTAACAATCAGAGCAATTGTTTTAGAAATTGCTTCAATTATACCCATGTTTACCAATATTTTTTTGTTTAAGATAGATCTTTACTTCAAATTCACTCTTACAATTCTCAAGATAACGCATGGATACCATGACTGTAGCAGAACAGACTTTAATGAATTACCCTGAGTGGAAATTTTCTCTTTCTCAAGAATGTAAAGAAGGAGAACATACTCCTTTTATGTTTCTTGAGTAAAGAAAGTGTATTATGATATCTTACATCAGTTCTGAGGAAAAGTTGAGCATAGCTATTTCTGACTGCAGGTGGCAAATATCTTTTTGTGTAGGTAGCAATTTTTGTTGATTTATTGCATTATTGCCTTATCTCTACAAAAAGCTTTATAAAGTATAATAACATTTCTACTTCTCAGCTGAGGCACACATTTTCATATATATATATATATATATATATATATATATATATATATATATAAAGATGAGATAACTACTACAGGCTTAGGAAATAGCTATGTTTCTAAATTTCTTACCTTGCAAGCATGAAGACCTAAAGTCTATTACCAGAACACAAATCAACTATTTCAGAGACCTGTCACTGATTTAGGCTGAAAGTCCACTACTCATTTAATGGCTGTGTAGATACTTTGATTGCTGTGTGATTAGTAAAAGGAGATGGTTGATCTGAAGTTTACACTTCTTTGTGTAACCATTTTTGGTGAGATTTAAAGCATTCTATCTGGCAGGAAGCTATTTAAGCAGGAAGGTAAACACCTCAAAATAGCTTCAGGAAGTTCCAGAAGCTGACTAGATTCACTAGGTTCCTCCCTTCCAGAGTAAACAATAACTGCTGAGAGTCACTCTCAGAAGATCAGAGCCAAGGTGCAGAGAAGACTGGTCAGACCATCTGCCAGGAAGAAATAGAAACCAGCCAAGCTGCCTGAAACAGCTTTAGACAAAGTAATGAATGTGGAAAAGAACCTGTTGAGCTTCCTCGAGGCTGTACAATGTACTCCATATTTTCTACCTTTCACCCATGAACTTTGAACCATTTTAGGGTAACCTTGATGATGCAGTTATCTTTGAGTTATTTCTGTTCTTGAAAGTAAGCCTTCACTCATTGCTGAATGTAACACCAATAAAACTCACTGGTTCACCATGGTGTACTTTCATGATATCCATATTTTGGTCTGTCTTGGGTTCTCTGATAGGCCTCTAGCCAGCCAGATCATAGCAAACATGGCTCTGGCAAGTCTTGCCATTTTCTCTCATTCCTGCTGTATTGCTAGAAACCATTAAATTATATTCATAAAGCTATCCTCAATGTCTATTCCCTTACGTGGACACTTTTTTCTCCTAGGCTGATAACCAATGTCCATTTATCAAAGTACTGAATTCCATAAATCAAAAGTCCCTTTGTTTCACCTAATTAATATGTCCAATTAAAATTCAACAGTGCATCCTAGCATGGGGTTTCCTTCTTTACCTTTATAAACTGCCATTTTCCTATGGGCCACATCTGTCTCCTCTCTATCCAAATCTATTTTTGTCCCCTGGGTCACACATCTCTCCCCCTGTCATTCTCTTCTTGTTCCTCAATTTCCATCTCCTGTCTGTGTTTCTTATTTTTGAATCTTTATTCCTCTGAGGGTAAATAAATCTTTGTGCTAAGAACTTGGAGGCCCTGTGGTGATAACTGCTCATTTTATTTCCTATATTGAGTGAGTAGACATGTGTTGCATCTCCCCATGAAAAGTTTTATTTTATAACACCCTCCCCATGTCATTCTGCCTCTTTTGTCTGATTTTGGCCTCCATAGTAAGGAACAATGAGAGAATTTCAGGAAACAATACATCTTATTTTTCTTGAGTGGCAGTGCTATATATTAATATGATTTAACTTAGAGACGGTATAAAAGTAATACTGATTTAGTAGAATCTGTAAATATAGGGATAATGGACAGCATGGTTCTGGTATTCTAATCAGTATGACTGAGCTGATACTGAAGGCAGCCAAAGAAAAACTACTGTCACATTTTGGCTGAGCTAAATGTGGAATGTTGAGTTCATTTACGATGTACAGTGGATTTATCAAGTTGTAAAATTATGAAGACTGTTTGTAGGACTGTAGGCTTGCATCCACTCTGCCACTGGATATGGCTGCTTGGCGAGGCAGAACGTAGGGTGTTTGTGTTTATCTCACACATCCAGGATAGGTGCTGGTAGGGAAGTAGGGAAGTGCTGAGGCCCCGATAGGGGGTGGGAGGAAAGGACAGTCTGAGCCTTGGGAAAGCTGGAGCTAGTTCTTGCAGTCTGAAACTTGGGAACGCTGGAACTGGTTCAGGGGTTCCAGTGCCTGTGATGAGTCAGTGGACTGAGGTAGTTCTTAGACTTTTGGAAATCCAAGCACCACTGGGAATCTCGGAAGATCAGGGAACAGAGTCAGAGCCTGGGGTCTGAGGACAGCATCTAGCCCAGAACCAGTGGTGAGGGGAAAGTCCAGTTTGTTTCACGATAATTGTACTTAGCTTGGCAGCTGGCTTGGTGGCAATTGTAGCTGGGATCACAAAGAGGCCTTCTGGGAGACTAGGCTGGGTTTCTGTAGGCGTAAGCCTTCTCCATGACTCCCCATGTCAGGTCTCTATAAAAAGAAATGGTCCTTGGTTCTAAACAGTTTATTGTCATGGTGGAAAATGGATGAATAAATCCATACCCCGATTCTCAATATGGGCCTGGGATTAAATACCTTTTTCATGGAGTAATGTCTGTGATGGAAGGTTATTGCCAATGCCCGCTGGGCCTCTAGGTACTCATTACCATGGAGAACTCTGTTTTGAGCCTACTTGATTGTGGTCACATCTCCATTCCTATTGGCTTTGTCTGAGATGTTAGGGATGCCTTATCTACAAGTGGAAGGGCTTTGGCATTGCCCTTACATGACTGATGGCTACAAATCTATGGGGGTCTATGGCTACACTACAGGGGCCTGGTGCTGGGAACAGGCAAAGCTACTACCATCCTTCCAGGGTCTTTGGGTTTTCTAGATTTTAGGTTGACCTTCCCAGGCTTCCTTTCATAGTCTACCAACTGGCAGATGTGTAGACAGCTGTCATGGTATTCTGATTTTGACCATAGATGGGGATGTATTAACAACCCCATACTGAACCATATTGGAACAATAAGGCATTCATGCATATCCTTTACTCCTAGGAAGCACCTTACCCCTATCCATAGGGGTAACTATACCACAAATGGCACCTGGGCTGAATCCAGCATCTCTCTCATTAAAAATACCTCCAGAGAATTTAGTGTTTTCCAGTACTACCCATCTCTGGCTCGGCCCCTGACATATGTGCTCTTGCATAGTAAAAAGACATCTGGGCAGTTTTCTCTTCTTCTATTTTGTAATCTTTGCTGACCACCACACTACTAGCCATTTCAGAAAATGAAATCTAAATGGGGGTTTGAATAATGTGCACTTGTTTTAGTTTATCTGTATTAAAGTTATTTTGCATGCAAATATTATCACATACAGTGTTTCAGATACACCAACCAGAGCAACAGTCTTTACTTAACATAGGCCCCCTTATGTTCCCAGTGACAAGATGTTACAAGGCTATCAGAAAGTACATCCTACCCAATAAAGACTGTGGATAATGTTTTAATCACGTCCTTCATCTACTAAAGGTGCAGAAAGGAAAACAACACTAAGTCCCAGACAACAACAACATACTCAAAAGCAACAAGGCTTCCCTGGAAATGTAGGACTCTAAGATCATGATGCTTCTAGATCCTTGGCTTAAGTTACTATCTCAGTCTTAAGGTAACTAGTTCTGGGGGACAGTAGGTAGCTCAACCAGGAAAGTGATCAACATACAAGTATGAAAATCTGAGACAAATTTCTCAAACCCATGTAAAAACCCAAGCACAGAAGAGCAAAGGTGTAATCCTAGCACTAGAAAGATGGTGGAACAATCCCTGAATTTTATTAGTCAGGATCCTAACTAAATTTGATTGTCAGGTTACAAGTTCTATCTCAAAAAATAATGTGTAGGGATGGTGAGATGGTTCAGTGGCAGAGACACATTCTCTGCCTTCAACACCTGAGTTTCATCCCTAGATACTGCAAGGGAGAATGAGACAGCTGACTACTAAATGTTCTCACTTAACATATGCTTTGTAGCATGTGTGCTTGCACATGTCATACACACAAAGACATGTATAAACTACTCTCATATATACACACAAAAACTGAAAATGATTACTCTGTATTATATTCTTTTTTATTATTTGTTTAGTTTGATGAACCATTCTGATTCCCAATAATTATTTTTACTCTCTTCTATCAATGTCTTTGAAGTTTCAGTTATAAAAACCAAAAAAGTGCATTGAAGCATAATTTTGAAGTATAAGAGTAATATCATGAATCATCTTGTCCATGCTCATGCCTACGTTAATAACCAATCACCGTTGGTTTAGAAGGAAGCTTCCTTTATAAATAGCTCCAATATCTTCTGATACCAACAAGAACCTTGCCAGCTGTACAAACAGTGGAACACATTCCTTATAATGAAAAGAGTAAATGTGAGACTCAATTATTGCTAGAAACTAAATAAATCATATATATCAACAGTGTTTGTTACTTTACTTACTGTTTTCACAAAATAAAAAAAGCAACTTGGGGTAAAAACAATTTATTTTCATGCAGAGTTAGAAAGCATATTGTTCATCAGTCCATCGTGTTTGGGAAGGCATGGCAGAAGAAACAAAGACCTGCTGATATTGAATACACAGTCTGGAAGCAGAGAATGACCAGGAAGTGAGACAAGATTATAGAGATTCCAAATCTACCTTCAGTAAGTGAACCACCTCCTCCAATGAGGCTCTATCTACAAAAGGTTTCACAACTTCCCAAACAGTTGGGAACCAAGTGTTTAAGCACATAAGCTGTTGGTGGGATGTTTGCATTCAAACCACAATAACCACCAAGGGCCAAATAAACATGTGATTTTGTTACCTATTGACTTGAATGATGCACTCAACTAGTTATTCAAATGGCAAAGGCAAATAGGCATTAAATTATTGAATACAGATTGTCTCCACCAAAGTTTTTCATTGCTATTGTGTTTTTGCTGCTCTATCTGTGTGGAGGATAAAGGATGATAAAGTGACTGTTGACAAACACATCCCAGGTTTGATTCTATATTGACAATGAAGCTGTGATGGCAACATGTATGCAGCTCCGCCATACTATGTATACATGGAAATCTGAAATACCTACTTAGTAAAATTCAGCATTTCATGTTCCACTATAGAAAGAGAATGCCTTTGCTCTTCTGAGAAACAGAAAACTTTCTTCCCTTTGAAGCAAAGAGCCACTGTATGAAAGTTAGCAGTAGGGCTCAGTCTTTTGTTATTAGTTCTAGCATAAAGTTTCAAATGTCAATAAGAGATAGGCCCAGAACTAGGGGAGCTCATTTATGTGTGTCGAAGGTAAGATGCCCAGGTGAAGTAAGTAATGAAACCAAGATAGGAGGCTGAATAAGCTTGTTAAACTGCCCACATGTATGTATGTATGGCAATGACTCCACAATGTGATTGATCCTGCTAAATGCATTCACAAGCTTAACTATTTGCTGATCTTATTGCCACTTAAGAAATATATTATATATGAATGGATGTGTATGAGATTTCAAATCTGTGATCCATCTCTATCTAGCATTTATCCTCTACCAATTATTCTGCATTTTTCTGTCATTGCACTGTGAGATACAGAAGATTATTTCTTTTAAAGTCACAATGAGTATCTTCTGAATGATACCCTGCATTTGTTTTCTAAGATTTTGAGCTGCTACTTTCTCATGGAGCATCTTATGAAGTTATTGTACCTAAGAAATATGAACAAACTGTCATAATGTGGGAAGTTGTAGTGGCATATTTTCCCTAAAAGTTGGGAGGAGCTAAGGTGGGAGGAGTAAGGAGAGGAAGAAGAGGAGTAAGGAGAGCAAGAGGAGAAGGAAAAGGAGGAGCTAGGTAAGAGAGAGATGGTGTAGACATGGATGGCCACACTTGTATTGAGAGAAGTCCAGGGTAACAACTTATATCAAGGTTAGATATTGGGACACACCTCTAATTATTTGAGAATCTTGTTAATTGAGCATTATCAAACATATAAAGCTTTTGATTAATCTTTAAGCATTAGAGTATCATTTCTACCAGATTCCATGTGGCTAGCTGGATAGTCTCAGCTGATCCCAATCTTGTGGAGACAGTGTGGAAGATTGGCAGAGCTATCTCCCACACTGGCATCTAATGGGTGGCAAGGCCGTTTTCTCTGGCCACCTGATACGGTGGCCATATCACAAGACAGATCGGGTGCTGCAGATTTAAATATTACCACAACAGGAAGTCATTTACAGAATTTGGGAAACAAACTCTTATTATGTAGCTAGTATGTCTGTGGACCCTCAGCCTTTGTGCTTCAGTCTCCAGAGTGGCATGACTAATAAGTATGTGGGATTTTAATGTCTTGCTCCCTGCTTTCAACAGGATTTTAAGACACAGGTGTTCTAAGACACACTCTTAATGCTGATTCATTACTAAGGGCCACTGGAATGTCATTGCAACATACATCTTCTTCCACTCACACAGGTAACCTCAAGACTACTAATTCTTAGACTAGTGTGCTGTACAGAAGCAAAGAATGTGTAAGCATGGAGGATTTTGGAGCTTCGTGCTAAAAGCCTATCAGGAGGATGAGGAAGGTATTTCTAGGTGGTACTTGCTGTTTCTTCTTTGGTGATGTCTTTTGTAATGATGGTTGGTATGCTGACTCCTCCAGCTAGACATAAATTTAGAGTGGCCTCCTAGTCTTTCCAAATTGCTGTTAGTCATGGATAGGATATGCCTCGTGAAGGTTTTATGATGGCCAAATAATGACCAGAAAGGTTCTCTGGCAATCTTTTATAGATTTTTTCTTCCCAAAACTTTTCAGGCTCATGCCCATGTATAAGTGTTTGCACCAGTAGGTGAGCCACAATGTGTCAGTAAGGTAAGCTGTTTTCTTCCAAGCTCAGCTAAATTTCATAACTGAGCATTTTGGAGCAACTGACTCAAGAGAAAAAGCAGTATTAAAGCAGAAAGCAAAAGTATTTTTCTTTCATTATCCTGAGATTTGGATCTCAGCAGTGGCTGTGTAAGTTTGGTGTCATCATCTGGTAGAACCATGTAACAGACCAAGCATATGAAAATCTCGTCTTGCCTGCTTTCATTTTTATTTTACTGTTATTAATTATTATTGAGCAGGTAGATCTGGAAAACTGCAATTTGTTCAAGCACTGATTCCTCTCATAGGAGAAAAACAGTATAGACAGTTCTGAAAGGGATTCTTAGTATAAGGGGGAAAAAACAAAACAAAATCTTTTAAAAAATATTCTTCTCTAAAAAGAATTCAACACCAGCAAAAATAAGACTTAAAAGGTGCCCTAGAACTGAGAATTGATCAGCCTTTTCCAATGGTTTTTAATAGTGTTTCCACCACCAGCATTAATGATGCTCTCTGTGGCTGTTCTCCACATACACCAGGGGTATCAGGAACTTGTAGCTACAATGCAAAGGATTAAAACTGGATAAATGTTTTCATGCTAAACTGTGTCGAGGGCAGAAAACACTTAAGTTCTTTCCAAACTTCACATCTTTTCCAAACTTACACATACAATTCTGAGGGATATTTTGACACATAGCCTCATTTCTCAGTTAAGCAATTCTGCCAGCAACTAACAGAGATTTTGAATTCCCGAGTCAATAGGTGTATCTTGTTTCTCCTGTTTTTATTCCTTTATGGAAATGTGTATGTATTCATGTGTGCATGGATGCATATGTGCATGAGTACATGCATGCTTGCATACATGTGAGCTTGTGTTCATGGATGTGTGCATGCCTGTGTACCTGTGTATATGTGATGGGGTATATAGAGCCTATAGAAGCAAGATGTCAGTGTTGGATCTTCTTTTCAATTTCCTTTCCTTTATTTCTTTAGCTAAGCTCTCAATGTCAAGGCTTCATACAGTAAAGTAAAGCCTGAATCCAAAGGATGTGCACCCTCAGGGTTGGGTTCAGAGACATCAGCTAGGATGGGGTCAATTGCACTGGTCTCCAGAATAAACAAGGAGAAATAGACATTCCAGACGAAGATGCTTGGATCTGATGCAAGGTATGCCCACAGTATTGTCAAATAAGTAGACAAGTGTCATATAGTAGGTGAGACAGATACAACAGACATTATTGTCAAAGTGCTTCCTTGTGATCCCCCCTGCAGCAGCAGATGAACTATGAACAAATTCAAATGTAACAATCAGGCTTAGGTAGATGGCAGTGTGGGAAGATATTCTGAGTTCAAATTCCTAGAACACATGCAGAACTGAGACACGCTAGTATACATCAGTGACACCAGTGCTCTCACAGTGAAGTAATAAATGGAGACAGACTCTCTGGGAGCTCATGGGCCAGCTAGCCTGATGAACTGAAATCCACATGTGCACCATGCCATGTAGGCACCTTGACTCCAGGAACACATAACAAAGAGTAATGACCACTATAAAAAATACACACACTGAATGTTTCTCATTATCTCATGGCACCCTACTACTTTCAGTGTTCTCTATTGATGCTTCCCCTGTTTACAGAGAATTATGAAACTTCCTTTCCTTTTGATTCAGCAGTTACAGAGAATGAAAACTTGGCAGAGTATCTTTTGTAAATCAGAGGGAAGTATGATATCTGAAGACACTGCTGACTATATTACACAGTGATCCACACATTCATTATTCTACAACAGACAATAGTAAGTTGGTACAATCTGAATCTATTACAATCTGTAATCATTAATGGAGTCTTTCTATTCCTACAGCTATTAGAGAGCAGAAAAGTAACAAAATGTAGAGCAATGAATGCAGAATGTTTACACATCCAATGTAAAAGCTACACAGTTTTAGGAGTGTCTTGATATGTCCCTATGGAATAAATTGTTCACACAAAAAGGATATATTCCAGAGTTTTGACAGACATTATGGCAAAGTTGCTTCTTTGTGACTCCCCAGTTACCCCGAGACTCACACCATCAAAGCAAACTGCTGACACCTTTTGTTGTAGTTTCCCTTCATCTCCCTCTTTTTTTTTCTACATCGAGCACCCTTTTTGGCAATAAATGATAAAATGCAAATCACAAATTAGATTTTTCAAGTGACACATTTTAGAAACATAGCCAAACAAATTATTCAGAGCAAGAACTCGGGACTCTGGCAGAGGTGACAGGATTGTGTGAATAAATCTCAATACCCACTTTGCTTCTTTGTGATATAATCATTGTCTTAATTTCCAAGGAGACTGTCAACATACATTAGAGCTCTGACTCCATTAAAGCAGTTTTGGGTTTTGTGAGCTTGCTGTCTGAGTTATTTAGAGGTTTCATTTATCCAACCTGTTTGTATTCATAAAGACAACTGACTGAACGTATTAACAATTTTTAAAACTGATTCCTTTTAAAGGCAATCAAAACCATTTTTTTCCATCCCCAGGGCTAATTGTTGAGCACATATGATTTTATCCTGATTGGATTATGTGACCTTTCTTTGTCAGCACTTACAGTTCTTTGCTGTGAACATTTCTTGGCATAAGCAATCTTAGTGTATACTAAATGCTAATTGGACCTTTAAACAGGTCCCATGATAAATACCTTTACGCCTCAATTTAAAGTTTTCTGGTTACAGAGCAGAGATGGGGGAAGTCACTTTGCACTTTCTTTCACCAGTATTCATGGTCTTCTTACATTTTTTTTTTCAGTGTCAGCAATATTTGATTACTCTTATCTCTTGCACAGGTCCTCAGTACCTGGTTTTACCTTCTCTCTTTCTGCTAAGCATAGCAGGCCTCTGAGCTAACAAGACAGTTCCTGGCACTGCCTGCATATTCTCTATAAGAAGGTCCCTCAAATATGTTTATTGTCTGGTTACCCCAGGTAATTCTAGAAAAGGAGTGTGCCCTGGTTTCATTTCTGTTGCTGTAAAAAAATACTTGGACAAAACAAAACTTAGTTGAGAAAAATTTATTTTAGCTTATAATTCTGGATTATAGTCAGGGCACAAGAAACCTGAAGCTTCTAGTTATACACAGAAAAAAAATAGCAAAACAAAACCACAAATGCCTGTTTTATCAGATTGTTTATGCTCATTTTGATTTCTCTCTGCTCTTGTACAGGTCAAGAACCCCTTTCTAGGGAATGGTGTCACCACAGGTAGATGGATTTTCCTACATCAATTATTTGATTTAAGACAGCAAACCCCTGACACTGTTGCTGTTGCCATGAGTGTTTGCTGACAGGAACCTGAGCTCGGAGACCACAGTGAGAGAGCTGCTGGAAGGACTGGAGAAGCAGAAAGGGATTGCAACCACATAGAAAGAACAATGTCAGCTGGCTAGACCATTCAGTTTTGCCAGGGACTAGTCTCCCAACCAAGGAGTGTACAGGGAGGAATCTGTGGCTCCAGATACATATGTAGCACAGGATAGCCTTGTCTGACATCAATGGGAAGGGAGGTCCTTGGTCCTGTGGAAGTTTGAAGACGCAGCATAGGGAGATGGTGAATCGGTGGGGTGGGAGAGGGTGGGTGGTTGGTAAAGTTTACTCATTGAGGCAAAAGGGAGGGGGAAAGAGCAGATGCTGGATGGAAGTTTTGTGGAGGGGTAATTGGGATATAGGATATCATTTTAGGTGTAAATGAATGAAATGATTAATAATAAATAAACACATAAATAAACAAATACATAAATAAGAAAATCCTTTACATTATGGCTAATATTCACTTATAAGTGAATACATACCATGAATGTACATTTGGGTCTGAGTTACTTCACTCAGGATATTGTTATACTAGGAACACCTTCCTTTGTAACTATGTAGAACCATAAGTTCAATGCAACTATGGTTGATATCCAAAATTTATTTAGAATCCTCTTTTTTTAACTGATTATTTACCATGCAGACCTTTCAATCACCCTTCCAGGAATCAGCTTACATCTTATAGTTTTGTAGATGGTTTTCTCTTTCCTGGTATTCCTCAAAAAATATTCCTGGATATTATTTTCTACATTTATATCATATAATTTATGTATCTAATAAATCATTAATTATTATGGCACTAAAAGGACAGGGCAACTACATTTTTGCTTGTTTAATCATAAAAGAAACTACTATCTTAATACAAAGTTGAAGACATGCTTGAGCTGAAACAGTTCAAGGTATGTATTCCCTGCATCTTGTATCCTATGTGCCTTGCCAGTCTGCCTCAGTTACTAGGAAAATATTAATTTCCTGGGTATCTTCTTCTTCAGTAAAGGCATCCCTCCCATACTTTACTACCACACATTGTACTATTCTTTATTCTCAACTTCCCTTAGTGTGATTGGCTCAGCATTTTTGACCATTGATGTGGATAAGAACTGGTTGGCTATGGTGTTGTTTTCTTTTTTTTTCACAGATAATTCTGTGGTTGATGGTTGCCCTTACTGCCATGTAAGAGTGCATGAAACCCCATCAGTAGAGTTAACATATATTAATAGGGTTATCATGGTCAGCTACCTGCCTTCAATAGGCCAGTTCAAAGCACATATCAATAGTGAAAAGCAGAAAATGTAATTTATTTAATTGGCTACACTAGAAAAAAGAGCAGGGAGGTCCAATGACTGTACCACCCCCAAGTCTATGTTCAGTGCCCTGATTTCACCTAAGCATGAAATTTTTAGAAAATTCTAATTTCTTAGAGTCCAAAATTTCAAAAATTTGAAATGAATGAAAAGACATAAGTGTAGATATTTTTGTATCACATCTCAGAACAATTGAGGCAGAATCTCCATTATGAAGGATTAATCAACTTGTTAAGTGTATAAGTATTCCTTTCTTCTGAAGATCTTATACTGGCCTCTTTTGATAAGAATGGAAGAGTATTTATTCACATTGAAGTCTGGGTGGAAGAGCAATTAAGTAAGCATGAAATAAACATACTTCTTGCCTGTATTCAAAACTAAGTTTCACATCAAGACAATGAAGATAGATTTGTGAGTCAAGCAGTCACTGGATCTCCCTGCTCTTTTCCCAATGTAACCAATTAAATAAATCATCTTTTTTTCTGCTTACCTTCTTCATAAGTAACCAGCATCAGAAAATTGAGACAGATTGCAATAGGGATGTCACATGATGCAGTATCTCATACTTCACTGATATTTTCTGGATGAATAAATGACTCAACGAATTACTGAATTGCCTGGGGTGAGTGTCAGGAGCCATAATGGGACAAGCTAGTAATTGGCAGATGATCATCCTGAAATGCTTGCCTCGGATTATTATATAATCTGTGACAAGTGTGCCCCATTAGTAAGGCTATGGTAGATGTGATTTTAGGAAAGATTCCTGCTATTAATATGCTTTTCCCATTATCATTATTATTAGACATATGCAACTATAACTAAGCAATACCACACCCCTTTGTAGCAGATATCTGCAGATCCACGAAGATGTACTGTCTTGTATGATACTATATAGACAAATAGATGACTTCTTAAGTCTTAATGATGATCCTATAAGAATTACTAAAATTATATCAATGATTACTAAGCTCTTTTATAACAGGACTGCTATTAAGTCCCTCAGGCATAGTTGAAACTGCAAAGAGAACTCTGTCAGTCCCCAGAGTATTATCAGTTAATTGCCCCAAGATAGATAGTAACTGGACCTTCTCCTGCACAGAGAATATTCCAAAAGGTTGTAAAACAATTAACCAAGGGAATCCACAATTTATTATAGGTACCAGGACAGAAGAGAAAATATTGCCTGGGTTTATCTATACAAAACTTCACTAATTTATAGTTTCAAACTTTCTGTGAACCTGTGGAGCTAGACAGGTGATGAATGTCTAGCTAGATAATTACACCTAATGGGTATTCATGTAAACATTATGTGTTGTAAACTTCGATTTCAATTTATGATTTGAATTTTGGTGTGAAATTGTGATGAACTTTGTATCATGTGATCATGTACTCTGAATGGTGTATAAATACTGAAGACAAAGACAAAGAAGTCAGTTAGTGAGTTAGAATAGAGTTAGTTAGAATGGTTAGTTAGAATAGTCAGTTAGAATGAAATCAGTTAGTTAGGAGCCCTTCGTCTTTTTCTTTCCCTTTTCCCCCTGCTTAGAATTTTTCTCCCTTAGAAGTTTTACTTTGTTAGAATCTTTTCTTCTTCCCCACTCAGGACCTTTCCACGTTTCCTCTCAAATAGCTTTCATAGGATACTTTTTACACTTAATAAACTCTATAGCAACTTTTCTAAGTGTCTTTTCTTCCTGCGACCCAGCCACAAGTTAGAGCCCAGCACTTCCTGGGAGATAAAACAAAGGCCACTTTGCCTAATCCTCTGCTGTTAGGCTACAGGTGTTAATCACCCTAGCCTGTAGTCTCTTACCCTCAGAAGAAGTTTTTAGGATAGTACAAGGCTATTTACTTAACTCCTTGCTGGTCTTAGGGCTGGGATGCAAGTGTTAATTTCTGGCCACAGGATCACTGACTGCAGATCAGCTATAGTAGCATAGGGGCTACTTCGAGAAGAACCAGATGGAGGAGGAGAAGAAAGAAGAAGTAGCTGCATCTCTCTCCCTCAAACCCAAGCCGGGGCTGGCCCCCGGGCAGGTGAGTTTGCCAGGGACTATGTTCTCAGCTGACCTTGAACACAGGATTGTATTTCATATAGAGTAATGGCTGGCAGCATCCTTCTCTCTCTCACATGCTCTACTGAAACCAAACCCCAGCATTTTTGTGGTAACTGAAAAGAATTTTCTAGGGCTGGTAAATGCCATTGCTTAAATTTCTTCTCCATTGTTTTAAGACCTTGTACACCAGGCAGAGAAGGCCTTCATTGCATTTATAGACCCCAAAGCTCAGGTAAGGTAGACAAAAGTAAATAGAAGCCTAAAAGAGACTTTGACTATATTGTCCATGGAGACTGGTGGTACAGACTGGGTGGTGCTCCTTTCTCTGGCTCTTTTTAGGGTTAGAAACACCCCTTCAGGGCTTAACCTAACTCTTTTTGAGATTCTGTACGGGGCATCCACTCCTCTGACCATCTTAGGAGAAGTGACTGGACTTACTTGTCATAGTAACAGTGATTTGTATGCTAGGTTAAAAAAACTTCAAGAGGTGCAGAAAGAAGTGTAGAAACCTGCTGGCCCATGCCTATGAACCAGGGACCCCAGAAACATCCCATAATTTCCAGGTTGAAGACACGGTCTACATCTGGTGGCACAGAGCTCAAAATCTGGAACCGCACTGGAAGAGATTGTTTCTGGTGTTGATGACCACTCCCACTGCTGTAAAAGTTGATAGAATATTGGCTTAGATCCACACTTTTCATGTAAAACCAGCTCCAGAGGGACCATTGCCCAATTAGACAGTCTGGCAAACTCAAAATCCAGCCAGACTGTAGCTGACCAACGTGATTCCACCTGAGGTACTCGTGTCTCTACCATGATCTCAATCCTAGCAAGAATGCCTGTACCCTTGAGGGTAACCCTCATGATCCCCAAAAACTAATATGAGAGGTCCTTTCACAAACTGAAGACATTGTTTAGTCCATTTCAAAGATGGCTGTCCCATATATCTCGTGGCCCCTCCATTTTTAATCACCTCGTTAAATTTGTTAAAGATTCTGTTAATACCATACAAGTGCTTATGCTTAGACAACAATATTACACTGTACACCAAGATGACAGCTTGTGATTCCAGGATTGGAATCAGACACAAAGAAAAGGAGAAATGTAGGAACTTGGTTAAATTTAATTTTTAGTTAAAGTTAATTTTTCATTGTTTCAGGACACATCCTGGGAGGAGCACATTCCTTAGTCCAAGGACACCTGCTAGATTACCCTGCTGGATTAATATTCCTCAGACCACAGGGGAGGGAACCTATCTGCAGGTGAGAAAGGCCCAGAGCACATTCAGCAGAACAGACCAATCCTTGCCACTTACAGACAAGTGAGGTCCTTGCCACCTCATTCCCCAAAGACCAATCAGTTTAAAAGTCACATTGTTCCTCCAATCATATTGTGCATAGTCACTGTTTCTTTAGTCCACCTATTAAACTGTATAAAAACTACTCTTAACCTCAACTTGGGGTCTTTCCTGCATGCGAGAGAACCCAGTGCACTAGATTATTATTATCATTAAACCTCATGTTATTGCAGCGAATCCCATCTGTGTGTCTCTGGGGGGGGTGTATCCCCTGGTTTTGGATCTTAGAGTCCAACAGTACAAGTGGGGCACTGTACCACATTACTTATGGTGTTCTTAGAGAATATAGCAAGTGGAGTAATCATTACTTGTTTGGTTGTTCTTATTCAAGAAAAAGAACACAACACATTTTTCACAGAATTGAAGATTTTCAGGCCAGCCTAAGATTATTTACGTTCTGCCACTACTTAAATTCATCTAAATACACTTCCATGCAACCAGAAATGGTTTCTGTGGTTGTATATTTAATGGTAATTGTCTAGTAAGTCATGTGGGGTTTTTAAATTAAAATATATATGTAAATATATATATATATATATATATATATATATATATATATATATATATATCATTGTGTGTATCTTGTGATACACATTCTTTGATAGCCTCCTCAAGTTTATTTTGACAGACTCATTCTTGTTACAAATTGAGCAGTGCTTTCATTGCATGAGTTACTGGTACAAAATAAATTTCAAAAAATCAAAAAGAATTTTGTTTTAGTACTAGCTTTGTTTTTCTGTTGAGGAGATTCTTTAAAAAATTTTCAAGTGTTCATATTTCACTTAAGTTAGACTCTTCTAGGAGTGAGGCTCACTCCTTGACTCAGAGATGGGTACCCTTTAAAAGCATCTTTTTATAAACCACTGTTTAGCCATTGTTAAGAACCATGAGATTAGATGATCTTGAAATTAGATTTATAGTTTCTTTTTCAAAACCTAAGTTGTCTACTAGGCACAGAAGTTAAAAGCTTTTAGCCTATGCAAAAAAAGAGCCTCTGGCTCTTCTGACCTAGTTGGAAAGATGAAGATGTCTACTCCTTTCATTTCTACAAGAATCACATTTTTCACTATTTCTGGCACTTAGCACCTCATCCTAAAGCAGCAGAGGATGAAGTGAAGAATTAATTGCTAGAGCCTTTTTCCTTTTGTCCAGATGCCTTTTGGTTGTCAGGCTAGGGGGAAATTTGGAACAATAAATTTCTATTGAACCAGGAGAAGAGAATAATACACACACAAGGAAAAACTTTTACACAATCAAATATGCATAAACTCACATAAATTCATATATAGATTCATGATTCATGCATGCTCATTTATGAACTCCCATTCTAACTAGCTGGGCCCAGCTTGCATGCATTCTCACAATACATACTTACACACACACACACACGCATGCATTCTCACAATTAAATACTTATCGACATAC
Organism: Arvicanthis niloticus; assembly: GCF_011762505.2. Classification (NCBI taxonomy): domain Eukaryota; kingdom Metazoa; phylum Chordata; class Mammalia; order Rodentia; family Muridae; genus Arvicanthis; species Arvicanthis niloticus. The sequence continues at coordinate 79,362,154 of NC_047667.1, read as the reverse complement.
CCATAGTTACATATATGTATGGAACAAAAGACCAAGCAACTGTGCAGAAAGAACTCACTCGTTCTGAATGAAAAATGAGCTCCAATCTTTATTGCATAGAGAAAGAAAAAGTTTCTACCCTTTTAATGCTAAATGAATAAAACCAACGTTTGAAAAAAAAAAAAAAAGCTTTGCTTGTTATTAAGAAAGAACCTGTTCTGTGCCATGGTAAGGAGAAGCCTGCCTCCTCCTTCTGCTCTCTGAAGCTTCTTCTTTTTTCCTCTTTTCCTCTGCATTTTGAACAATGCTCTCTTAGTTTCTTACGTTACCCATAGTTTATAAATTATTCCACTCTGCATGCTTCTTCTAATCTTGTTCTCTCATCCTGCTCTGAAGTTACTACAATGCTCTTACTCTGTATGTCTTGTCTCCCAAAGCTATGCCTATACATTTAAGTTCTTGAGTTCAGTTCTGCCTTAAAAGAGTTCTTTCCAAAAACTTCTCCTCAGCTCAGTTCCCTCTCATAGCTCAATTCTTCTCAATTCAGTTCTTCTCAGCTCAGTTTTGACTCTTCTCCTTGTCCTTAGCATTTTAACATCTTTCAAAATACATGATCACATGTTTCAAAGTTTGTCACAAAATCACACAGATAATCAAATCATAAATTGTAATAGAAGTTTACAACAGAGAATGTTTACATGCATATCCATCACCTGTCTCAGCTCCACAGGTTCACTGAAGGTTTAAAACCATAACTAAGTTATTAGTAAAGTTTTGTATAGATAAACCCAGGCAATATTTTATCATCTGTCTTAGCACCTACAATAAATCATTAGTTCCCTTTTTATGACCTTTGTTCAGTTGTTTTACAACCTCTTGGAATGTGCTCTTAGTATGAGAAAGTCTGGTAATTAATTAACTGGTGATACTTGGGAAACTGGCAGAATTCTCTTTTCAGTTTTGACTATCAGAAAGGGACCTAATAGCAGTCCAATTATAAATGAGCTTAATAATCACTGATATAATTTAGGAATTCCTAGAGGATCATTATTAAAACTTAATAAATCATCTATATTTCTATATAGCATCACTACAAGACAGTGAATCTTTATGTATCTACAGAGATCTGCTCCAAACGGATGTGCTATTACTTAGTGATTGTTACACATGTTTAATAATAATTGAAAAAGCATATTTATAGCAGGAATCTTTCCTAAAATGAATCCCATACAGCACTGCTAAATAAGAACAAACCTGTCACAGATTGTATAATAATCCAAAGCAGGCCATTTCAGAATGATCTGGTGATCTCAGAATGATCTGGATTAGCTTGTCCCATTATGGCTCCTGACAGACTCATCTACCTCTGGGAAAAACAAAGGAAATCAACAGAGCCTACAATTTTCTAAAAGTTTCATGAACAAACTTGAGTAACATTTCATAAGAGGGTGTTTTATGCATAGTTTAAGGATTTGGTTGGATTTTATTTGCCTTTTAGAAGAACCATTCTCAGCCAAATAATACATTTTTATTCAACTATATGTATATTTTTATATACCAACTTATGTGTATTATAGTTATTTTGAGATAAATAGTTAATACTATGATTCCTTATCATATTTTAATGTTTCTATGATTTTTCTCCCTCTTTCATTATTTATTTTCTTTTCCCTCCATAATTAACTAGTTTTTCAATATGCCTCATTAGATCACATGTAGACATGAACCACATTTTTATTATCTGTTTCTTGGTTGACAATCATTTAATTTGTTTTTATTCCCTAGCTATTGTGAATGGAGCAGCAATGAGCACAGCTGGCTGTGTTTCTGTGAAGTAGGCTGTGAAGTCTTTTGGGCATATGTAAGGACTATATAGATGGGTCATACAGTAGATTCATTTTTAGATTTTAAGAATTCACACTGATTTCTAAAATTGCTGTGCCACGTTGCAATCTCACCAACAGTAAATAGCGATTTTCTCTCCTCCATCCTCTCACCCATTGTTGTCCATTGTTTTGTGGATCTTTGCAAATATGACAGAGACAAAATGAAAATTCAAAGCTGTTTTGATTTGCATTTCATTAATTACTTAAGATGATGAACATTTTTTGAGATATTTCTTAGCTATTTTTCTTATTTTAATAATTTTCTGTTGAGCTTCCAAGCACATTTTTGACTGAGCCATTTAACTGTCTAATTCCTTATATATTCTAAATCTTCATTCTTTGTCAGTCATAAAAGTAGCAGAGATTGTCTTCCATCTGTAGACTTCCACTTTATTTGGGTGATCCTTTGTGAGGTTGTGCAAAAGCTCATTAATTTTATGATGTCCTACTTGTCAATTATTGGCCACAATTCTTGGGTAAACGAAGTATTTTCCAGCAGTTCTTTTCTACATCTATACTATAAAGCATACTCTCAAAAAATTTTGAAGAGAGAGAGAGAGAGAGAGAGAGAGAGAGAGAGAGAGAGAGTGTGTGTGTGTGTGTGTGTGTCTGTTATGCCATGTGTTCACCAATGCTAACATAGGCCAGGAAAATGTGTCAGATACTGTAATTCTGGAAGCTTCATGAGAACTAAATTTGTATCTTCTGGAAGAGTAGTATGTGCTGTGAAAGTAAGTTAAATGCCATTGTTAGTTTTCAACCAATAGTTTTTCAGAAATAACCATAAAAATGGGTGAAGTGGTTTCAAGGGGACTTAATTTCCAATCATTCTACTTTCCTCTACATCCTGTCAGGATGTATCTTATAATTAATCCTTGGTTTTTTTATTTTAATTACCAAATATTATGAGATATAGATATTCCCAGCCAACCTACAGCTTTTTGATGTAGAGTAAAGGCCACTGACCTAGAAATTAAAGACCATCACATCACAGACAGCACTAACTAAAAATGAAAAACAGGACTTCTGCCACAGTGTAAAAGTCTCCTTTTTTCTAGGTTCACCAGTTCAGATGGTCAAGGATGAAGTAGCAGTCCAAAACTGAAAGTAGTAATTATATTGAAAAATTAAGTATTCACTAAACAGGTATTCACCAAAGGAGCACTGTAAATGAGAAAACATCCCTTTTATTTTTTTCTAATCATTTATTCTTTCCCTCTCTCTCTCTCTTGCTCTCTCTCTCTCTTACTCTCTCTCTCTTGTTCTCTCTCTGTGTGTGTGTGTGTGTTTGTATCTGTATATGGAGATAGATAGATTGATACTTAGATAGATAGATAGATAGATAGATAGATAGATAGATAAATACATACATACATACATACATATATACATACATACATAGTATAGCATGGCATAGCAATATATGTGAGTGCATGGGAAGCACTCTATATCTCTATCTCTATCTCTATCTATCTAGATCTAGATCTAGATCTAGATCTAGAGAGAGAGAGAGAGAGAGAGAGGAGAGGAAGAGGAGAGACAGAATGAGTGTGTGGGTATGCACACAAGTGTGCATGTGTGACCTCATGTGTTGGCACATTGCATGTGCCTTCATGCACAGATGCCACAACAAATGATATATGGAATAAGATAATCTCAAAATCTCATATGTTCTTCCTCACCCTCCACCATGTTTGTGTGACACTGTGTGTGTCAGGATAGCTGGCACATGAACTTCTGAGGTATTGTTTCACCATAAGAATGTGGGAATTGCTAAAGATAGTGCACATTTCAGAAAAAGGACTTGTAGGATAAAAGCTGTAACTGACCTGGAAGCTTTCAATCTGTAAATTGGCTCTTCTACATTCAAAATTGTAAGTCATCCTGACAAGAGAGAAAACCAAATGAAAAACCTACTCAGCTCTAAAGCCTCTGAAACACTATGAGCAGCACAGCAATATACACCCAGGAGTATATACAGTGGCACTTATATATTATATGTAACTAACAGCGACTAAATTGAAGTTAAAGCTCTCTCAATAAAGGGAAAATCTACACTTAATATTATAAACCTAGCCAATTACCTGTGACTGATATAATGAACCTGAGAATAAACCTATTCTTGCTACATTCCTAAACATGCATAATTCCCAAATTCCATCTAAACATTCATCCTTATATGCACAAGTAAGTGTAGCTCTTATTCCTTATCAAATAAGCTTATTTTTGAAGCATACAATGACCATTATAGAAATCCATAACTGATCAAATTATAAAGAATGTATTACCAATTATGTGGCAGCCAAATATCCACATCTGTAATACAACACCTACACTTAATATTCTGGTACCATGGAGCAAGAGAGGGTAGTAAGATTTTATGAGTCAAAGAATTGGGACATCTATTTTGAGAAGGCCTTCTATGTATACATCTTCTAGATATGACAGGGAAGCTGTACCCATGAAGTATCACTAATATTTTTTCCTAAGGAAGACCTGAACAGTAACAACACCAGTTGACGTGCCTTTGTAGAGGAAATTGTGAAAGGTCTCACCCCTAGTTGAAAACCTAAGAGAGGAGAATTGAACTTCTTCAGGTATAATCCAGTTGATAGATTAGCCAATTCCAAGGAACCAGCCTGAAACACATATACATATGAACAAAACTAAATGAACTTTTCAAGTTGCATATATAAACAAACATACATTATAGTATTATATTTGTGTATATACAATATTATTATTAATTAAAGAAGAGTTCACAAAGCTGAGAGAGAGTTATGGAGTATGGGAAGACTTGAACTGAGGAGATTGTGGGGTCCAAATGATATAAAGACGGAACTTATGAATGGTGATAGCAGATGCTAGCAAGGATGTACAGAAAGAGGAGCACTCCTCCATTGTTGGAGGGATTACAAGGTGACACAGCTACTCTGTAAATCAGTCTGGCAGCTCCTCAGAAAATTGTACATAGAATTACCTGAGGACCCAGCTATACCACTCTTGAGCATATACCTAGAAGATGCTGTAGCATATAACAAGGACTCATGCTCCACTATAGTGCATGATGTCCTTCAACAGAGGAATGGATACAGAAAATTTGGTACATTTATACAATGGAGTATTAGTCAGCTATTAAAATCAATAAATTCATGAAATTCTTAGGCAAATGGATGGAACTAGAAAATATCATCCTGAGTGAGGTAATCTAATCACAAAAGAACACACTTGGTATATAGTCACTGAAAAGTGGATATTAGCCCAGAAGCTCACAATACCCAAGATACAATTCACAGACCACATGAATCTCATGAAGAAAGAAGGCCAAAGTGTGGGTGTTTTGGTCCTTCTTAGAATGAATAACAAAATACTCATGGGAGCAAATATGGAGACAAAGTGTGACACAAAAACTGAAGGAGGGGCCATCCAGAGATTGCTCTACCTGGGTATCCATTTCATGTGTAGTCACCAAAGGCAGAAGCTGATGTGGATGCCAGGACGTGCATGCTGACAGGAGTCAGATTCAGCAGTATCCTGAGAGGTATGCCAGAGCCTGTCATATACAGAGGTGGTTGCTCACAGCTAACCATTAAATTGATCAAGGGGTTCCAAATGGAGAAGTTAGAGAGAAGACTGAAGAAGCTGAAGGTGTTTGTGATCCCATGGGGAGAGCAACAATACCAAAAAACCAGGGTTTCCAGGGTCTAAATTTCCAGCTTGGGAGCACATAGGGAGAAACCCATGGCTCCAGCTGTGTATGTAGGTGAGGATGGCTTTGTCAGGCAAAGGTGGGAAAAAAGTCCTTGGTCCCTTGAAGGCTGAATTCCCAGGGGAAATTAGTGGGCAGGGTGGTGAGAGTGGATGGATAGGGACACATCATCATAGAAGCAGGAAAAGGGAAGATGGAATAGGGGTTTTTTGGGTAGGGAAGAAATGGGGAAAGGGGATAACATCTGAAATATAAATAAAATATCCAATTCAAAAAAAAAGGGGAAAAATGAATAAAAGGGAGATATGTTCTTCCAAACAAAACAAAAGCAAAAAACAATAAAATAAACACACAAACAAAAACCCTGATATTCCAGATATACACTGCTGAATTCATCTTTTTTTTTATTGGACACCAAGGCTAAGTATGGATAATAATTTAGGAAACAATATCTTATTTCTGGTGAGTTGAGTTTTTATTCCTGCTATACTTACAAATGATATAAAGATATTAAAACACATGATGTATGCACACTTAGAATGCAATAGATAGCATTGAATTTGTGCAATTGGAAATAAGAGTATATTATAGAAATCAGGTGCCAGAGGCAACATAAGAACAAATGTGTCAGGGATTCACCATTGCATAGAGGAAACCCAAACAATGTGCAGTCTAGGAAAGCACTGATGTATGAAGGAACCAAATAAGATTTTTTTTTTTGTAGAATTAGTATTGACTTTTTCTTGCTTAAAAACCAGCAATAAGGTAGGTAATAAGACATAGTTTGCTTTTCTGCCCTTTGCTACAGACATAAATTACTTTAGTATTGGCTTAACATCTATCTTCATTGTGTATCATATATCACAATTTTTGATCATTTTGTTCTTTATCTTGAGCTAGTAGAAGGGAATGAGTGTTAGCTGTTGTGGTCACAAATATTTATGGAATAACAATATGCTATATTCGAAAGCCACAATGATGTGACAAATATAATGAAGCTGTATGGCCCTTTGTGGAACAATAACCATCAGTGAAGAGTAAAATGTGCACTGAATTCAGAGGCTGAGTTATATAGATACAAAAGGAATTCATTTTCAGGTTCCCATGGGAGGGTCCACTTGACAGCTCAGAAAAATTAATGTTGAAAATAAAGGAAACATAGAGCTCTTCATATGATATTCTTTAGTTTATTCCTACATACCCAGTAGACAAGAGTTTTTTTCTTTTACTCTATTCGCTGTAATATATTGCAGAAAAGCTTACAGATATGACAAAGCTTTCTTATAAGGAATGATGAAGAAGAGGTTTGCAACACTATAGCAAGAACAACAGTATCAACCAACCATATCTCTCAGATTTCACAAAGACTAAACCATCAACCAAAGAGTATACATGGAGGGACTCATGCTCCAGCTGCATATGTAGCAGAGGATGGCTTTATCTGGCATCAATGAGAGGGGAGGCCCTTGGTCTTGTGAAGGATTGATGCCCCAGCATAGGAGAATGCTAGGGTAGTGAGGTGGGAGTGGGTGGGGTGGGTGGGGGAGCACCCTCATACAAGAAGGGGGAGGGGAAGAGGATAAGGAGTTTATGGAGGTTAAACCTGGAAGGGGGCCAACATTTGAAATGTAAATAATTAAAATAACCAATAAAAAATTAGCAAGCATGAAGTCTACATTTGGATCACAAGAATCTACTTAAAATAATGGACACGGTGGAACAGACTATATTACCACCACTACAAAGAGAAGACAAAAGAATCCCAAGATCGCCTAGACATTTGGTGAACTACAAATTCAGTAAGAGATCATGACTCCAACAGCAGGTTGCAGATAGACAGGCGAATATACCCAGTGCCAATAATTACCTTCCACATTCTATATATCTATATATATATATCTGTGGAATTTCAATATATATATATTGAATACATATATATATCCTCCATAATCAACACATATGCATATGTTCTCCTAAAACACACAGAACAGACATACACACTCATAGCACACATGCTCATATGTATGTAAAAAAGAAAGTCAAAGCAAAAACCTAGGTTTTGGAACAGGACTGAAGAAAAAGAAATGTGACAGGACTATTTCAGCAGTGCATAACAAGATAAAAGCAGAGGTACAGAATTGTGGAATTTCTCAGTACTCAGTAACGCAGTAGCCCCAATGACAGGTGTTTGGCTGATAGTTGAAGCTATTTAAGGTTTTGAAATTCCACAGATCATCATATGTCAAAATATATTTTTCAAGCACAGTGCAAAAATCATCTGGTACACATACACTTTAATTGCACTAAACATAATCTTTACATATTCTTCCAAGAAAGCTTTTGTTTGCTGTTATTTTTATAAAAGTTGGACAAAGAACAGTTTCTAATGATAAGATGTTGACTCTATTATTTGATAATAATGTGATGCTGATGACAACTTAAAGGAAAATTGCTATAATGAAGTTTCATCTGTAATAGTGTTTACTTTCAAAATCGAAGAGGGAAAAGCATACTCCATTGGCAGATGTGTGATCCTGGCACCACATCTGTTGATGCTTATGCTAGATGATATTCTACAGACAAAAGAGAGCTCACAAAATCATCCTTTCTCATCATGGGCATGTACTCCTTTTTGTCTGCCATACATAGTGTTTATTGACTCCACTAGATGCCAAATAGAGACACCCAATACTCTCTCTCTTCTGTGTTTAGAACTCCAAACTTGGAAAAACTCAAAACAGACTCTGACTGTAGCGCATACATTTATTCAGCCCACTGCTGCTGAGGCTTTATGATCAGTCCAGAAAACAAATAGGAGATTCTTACTTCCCTACAGTAATTGGAGATGGAATCAGTTTTCATATAATGCAGACCAGAACAAATGATTCTATGTTCCCAGGTTTTTGTCTTGTGATTACTTCTGATTGATAACTTGATAAAATTAAATATCACCTGTGAGACAAACCTCTGTGAATATGTGTATGGGAGTACCTAGATAAGGTTATTTAAGGTGGGATGAGCCACATTAACATAGCTAGTACCAAACAACTGGGAACTGGCACCAATTGATAATTGAAAGACAAAGTGAGCTCAGTACCCATCTTTTTCTGCTTCCTGACTGGATACATCTGACCTGCTGCCCAACTTTTATGCCATTATGGTAATTCTTTTCATAACTTATCAAATGCCTTTAAACCTTGAACCAAAGTAAGTTACATTTGCCTGGTACTTGATCATTACAGTGACAGTAATTAGCACATTATGCTAACTGTTAAGTGTAGCTCTCCAGACAATGTTCCTGTGGCCTGGGAAATATTTTTCACCAGCTTCCCTGTCCTCTATGTAAAGGTCCTTGCTTTATTCTATCTTCCTTTGTTCTTCTGGGACAAAGGTGAGATAATTTCATATTGTAATAATCTAGTGGAGATTAACAATTTCTGTGGAAATAAACTAAAACATATCTATCACAATAATTTCCAATCATTAACTTTTGTTCAGATTTATAAAACTAAAGCAGCCATAATTACCAGATACAAAAACCCAAGCAAGAGGAAAATAAAGTATTTGAAATTTTAAAAAGTAGCCTTGTTGTTTGCCTTTATGCCATCCCACAGCATCCTGTATTTGCTTATGTCTGGGATTCATTTCACAAGTATTAGAAAGTCACTGAATCTTACAAGATTCATAGATCTCCTCCTTGAAATTTTACAAGCAGTAATAATTGCTTCAACAAAGAGACTCTATGACCTGCCTGGCTGCCTGCAAGTCATGCAGATAGATCCAGATACACAGCTTTTGTGGGTCTTTACACATGCTGCTGTGGACTTTTTGATGATAAAGCAGAGTTTTAGTTACCTGTATTCTTGTAACCAACCAAAATAAAGCTCAGTATGCTAGAATTTATATCAGTGTTTCATCCAGTGTAAGTTGATTTTATTTTATTTTATTTTATTTTTTTAAAATCCTAAAGAAGAGGTTGCATAGTAGCATGGATTTAGACATATAACAGAATATTCCATTTCTTGATTCCTTTTCTTATTTCAAACTTACACACATACAGCTGCTTCTGTTCTGTGCTGTTCTAAGAATGACAAAATTGCACATGTACTTTGATATACTGAGATATTTCACTGCCTCGGCTTACTTTTTCCAACTATTTTTGTTATTGCTTATTTTGAAAGTTAGGAGAGACAGAACTCATATTCTCCTCAAAATTATGAAGAAGTTCTGATGCCCATTTAATGGCTCCCATTTGCATCAGTTCACATTGGAGTTTAGCCTCCTATGTTCCCCGTGTTCACTGCAGCAGTCTGAGTTTTCCTCTATGCTCTCCTTCCCTTCTCTATCTGCTTGCTGTGGCCATCTTAGTACTGAGGCCCTGCCCAATGTCCGGTGCATATTCCAGCCTCTTTTTTTCCCCCTCAGTCTCTTTCTCACCTTTTCTGAGACTTGAGGCCCTGACATCATATTGCCTCTCCCTTTTGTGAAAATGAGCAAGCACCTACACACAAATATTTTATGTGTTTAATAACTCTAAGAATTTATGGCATTGAATGGATGGGTCAATTCTTGAATTTGTGGTTTTCAATTTTCTGGCTGCCTTTAATAAGATCTGCAAACAACACAGAATTCTTCCTTCTTGTCTCACAAGCCAAGAAATTTTATCTATACTCAAACCCTGGAGACTAAACCTCTATCCTAAAATGTGATTACCACTAAAGGTGAAAAACGACCGAAAGCTTTTGGCATTCCTCCATTCCTCTAGATCAGTGCCCTTACTGAACAGAGCAGAAGTACAGAAGGTAATAGACTTTTCCTTAAGTTCCATCAATGTTTATTTGGAGATATATAAGTTTTCACTACTGGGTAAAGGTCTTTGCCAAGAACTCTATTTCTGCTCTTGGCAACCACTGTATGCATCACAAATGGCCTTGGGATGTCACCTTCTCAGTGCAGTGAGCTTCTAAACTACTGTAAAGTTTAGTACCTCCCAGGAGAAAGACTATTCTGAAGAATAGCTATGAAATTAGACTTTGGGGTCAGGCAGGTATGAGGCTCCTTGGAAACTTCTTTTTTCATCCATTTTTTAACTATAATTATTTGAGTGTGTGTAGTCCTACACATATAGATGTATGTGGAGGACCTGGGTTGACACTGAAATTCTTCCTCTACTGTTTCTCACCCTTTCATTGAGGGCGTATTTTTCAGATGGCCCAAGGATTCATCATTTGGTTAGTATAGCCAACCAGCTAGATCAAGGGATACCTGATTCTTTGGGCCACCATGTCCACTATGGTAGTTCAATTAACAATAAAGAAAATTATCCAAAGATGTCTTAATAGGCCACACTGTCTGGCAGTTCCTCAGTTGTGACTTCTTTCAGATGACTTTAGGCTACACCAAGCTAACTGTTATAGCCAATTAAAATAATCTTCAAACACATGTAAAGGTAAAAGGATAGAAAGGGCTCTACAAAACTGTAGTTTGCCCTTTACACATGCATCGTGGAAGTTCTGTCACTCTCTGTCTCCATCTTTCTGTCTGTTTCTGTTTCTGTCTCTGTCTCTTGGCTTCTCTGTCTGCCTCTGCCTCTCTCTTTCTGTCTCTTTCTGGCTCTCTGTTTCTGTCTCTGTCTTTTCATCTCTTTGTCTCTCTGTCTCTTTGTCTTTCTCTTTGTCTCTTTCTTTCTGTCTCTTTCTGCCACTGTTTTTCTCTCTGTGTCTCTGTCTTTCTGTTTCTCTGTCTCTCTGTCTTTCTCTGTCGTACACACACACACACACACACACACACACCAACAAAGAACTAAGAATTTAAAAAAAAACAAATTAATGCAAAGAATACCTGTTGCACAGGATTCACCTTTCTGTACCATTCTTGTCTTTATTAGGGCTGCCCCAAGGAAAGAGCTTAAAATGAATGATTTCTTTTCTTCTCTAGAGCAACACAACAATGAGACACATTACCTCTTGTACACAGATAAAGTGATTTTTGAAGAGACATAGTATTAACAAATGTACATTTCAGTCGTGGAGGAAGAAAATTGATAGAAAATCTATCTAGTGCCATGCAGGAATGCAGCTTCTGTGATGAGATAGAAACTCAGTATTTTTTAAGTATCACGTAAAATTCTGAATTAAGCCTTTAGTGAAAGAGGCTGTCATGCATCCAACCTTGGTCACTTGCAGGAAGCCCAGACTTCATGACATATGTGTTCTAGTCCCTATAATTTACTTTTAAACTTCTGAGATTGGATAGGGAAATACAGAATTGTGTGTCTGTGTTTGGGTGCATGCGTGTGTGCATGTGTGTGTGTGCATGTGTGTGTGTGTGTGTGTGTGTAATTTATATGAGGAATCTCTAGTAACTTTTTATTCAATGTATAATTATATATAGCATCACAGGTTGAAGCAGTGCATGGTTGTTACTTTAGTATTCTTGTGGCTGAGACAAGAGGAAATTGATTTCAAGGGTAATCTAAGCTATAAGTAAGATCCCATCTCAGATAAAAAGGCATCATTGATAAAGTAAAATAACAAACTATAGTTTAGAAGTTTAGATTCCCTATATAAAACTTGCTGCTGAAGTTACAGCTCTTCAAACTCTAGACACCGAAGACTTTGAGGGGTTGGACAGAACAGTATGGTCAAGAAGATATATGTGTAAATTGTCAGAAAATAGTATATTTTATGAGTGTGGATGAAAAAGTTCTGTCCATCATAACAAGGTATATTTATAAACAGTAATAAACTATTGTAATAAATTACTGTATATATACACATACATTTAAACTGAACCACAGATATATAAATATTTTAGCATTCCTCATAATTTTAGCCTGAGAGTTGAAATTTTGTACTAATGCTAAGCTTTCTTTGGATAGTTAAAATATCAGTCTTTCTAGCCAATTTATTTGGAACTAATACTTTTCTAGAATCTTGTTCTTTTTCAATAAACATATGTTTGTATGTGTGTTAATGTTACTCATGTGTACATGTTGGAGATCAGATACCTTGCCTATTAATTCTCAGGCACCATATACCTAGAGTTATGTTTGCTTGCTTATTTATTTGTTTGGTTATTTATTTATTTATTTTCATTGAGAAAATGTCTCTACTGGCCTGGACCACCTAAAGTAGCCTAGGTAGGCCCACAAGTCCCAGAAATAAGCTGATCTTTTTGTACCCAAATCTTGGATTATATGTGTTTGCCACTATAGCCAACATTTTTATGTGGATCCTCTATGGGTCACATTCTCTGTTGTAAGTTATACAGTTCACTGTAGAACCCATTTATGTACCCCATACTTTCTCATTTTGATGAAATCAGTGATAGCAAATTTTCATTCTTTCAAGGTTTATTTGTGTTAGAAGCAGTTAGTAGTCATTTCAAATCTATATCTGAAAAATACTACACTACAACTGAATTAGAATTTCCATAATGGCTCAGAGTTGAGAGTGTGTGCTCATTTTGCAGGGGAATTGAGCTTAGTTCCTAACATCCACATTGGGAAGCTCACAACTGCCTATAGCTTGCTTTTGCCCTCTAGAAATATCTGCAGTCATGTACTCATATTCTCCCTACCCCCACTTTACTAAAATGATAATTAGCTGGCCCCTCTAATCTGTTCAAATATAACTTCATATAAGTGTACAGAAAAAAAGGTCAATTAATGTCTCTTGACTACCATTACAACTCTATTCCTCCATTATATGTGATTTTCTGGGAATTTACTCACTATCATCCTCAGTGAGGGAACTAGAAAACACACATAGTATGTACTAACTGGTAAGTAGATATTAGCCCCAAAACTAAGAATACCCATAATACATCTTACAGACCATATGAAGCTCAAGAAGAAGGAAGACCAAAGTGTGGATGCTTCAGTTCTACTTAGAAAGGGGGACAAAATAATTATAAAAGGTAGAGGGAAGGAGGGGCCTGTGAGGGAGAGAGGAGGGAGAAGGAAAAAGGAGGGGCAGGATCAGGTGTGGGAAGAGACTGGATAGAAAGGAGTTGAGTAGCAGTGGGGTATGCTGAACTGGGGATAGGCACTAGAAAGTCCCAGATGCCAGGGAACCAAGATATTCCCAGGCCCCAATGAGAATGACATTAGCAGAAATCCCATTGTTGAGGGATGGAACCACTCACCAATCTCAAAAGTTTTAACCCAGAATTGCTCCAGTCTAAATGAAATGCAGGGACAAAGAGTGGAACAGAGGCTGAAGGAAAGGGCATTCAGAGACTGCCCCACCTAGGGACCTATCTGCAGACACCAAACCCAGACACTATTGCTAACGTCAAGAAGTGCTTGCTGTCAGGAGCATCCTATACCTGTCCACGGAGGGGCTCTGCCAAACCCTGAACAATACAGATTCAGATGCTTGCTGCCAACCATTAGACTGAGCTCAGGGACCCAAATGGAAGAGTTAGGGAAAGAACTGGAGGAGCTTAAGGGTATTGCAACCCCATAAGAAAGAACAGTATCAACTAACTGGACCGCCAAGTGTTCCCAGAAACTAAACCACTAACCAAAAAGTAGACATGGAGGGACCCATGGCTCCAGTTGCATATGTAGCAGAGGATGGTCTTATCTCCAGTTAATAGGGAGAGAGGCCCTATGGGAGATAGATGCCCTATGGGAGATAGATGACCCAGCATATGGGGTGGCTAGGGTGGTGAGGCAGGAGTTAGTGGGTGAGTGAGGGAGCACCATCATACAGGGAGGGGGAGGAGAAATGGGATCGGGTGCTTGCAGAGGGGAAACCACAAAGGAGAACAAGATTTGAAATGTAAACAAATAAATTAACCAATAAAAATCATTATGTACATAAGGACAGAGGAAGAATTTATTTCTTTAAATAAATAAAATTTTTATTTTCTTCAAAATCCCTATTGTTTACTTAATGGACTCAGTGTTAAGGCTCTTGACATTTAGTGATGGAAATAAGTTCTTTAGGGTTTAAGAACCGAAATTCTTTGGAGCAGTCATTTCTGTGATCCAAGTTATATCATAGTGATTCAAAGGAAATACTGAATCTAGATTCGAATCTCAGGTCTGCCATTAATCTACCATGTGACCATAGACAGGTTCGTTGGCCTCTCTGTGCTACTTTCTTCGTCTACAAATAAGATGATAAACCTACGAGGTTTCTGCAGGATCTCCCTCAAACACTTCAGATCAGGAGCTGAAGAGATGGCCTATGGTTATGGGTGCTCAAAACTCTTCAATTCCCAACACCCATATGTGGTGGCTCACTCTAGCTCCAGGGGATCTGACACCCTCTTCTGGCCTCATTAGGCAAGCAAATTCCATGCATGTGCATACACACAAAAAAATTAAAATTTAAATTGCAGAGAGAGAAGGGGGGGAGGATATTCTGTGTTGAAAATTTTCAGATATAACTGTCCTGGAAGAAATAAAGATGTTCAAAAGAGAAACCAAATTTCCCAATCTTACTATTAGCCTGTTAAACTAGAAAAAACGAAGAAAAAAAAAAAACCCAACAACAACAAAAACAAAAACAAAAAAACAAAACAAAACAAACAAACAAAAAAAAAAAAACAGGAATTTCGGTCAGTAGTCTAAAATTTGGAGAAGGAAATGCTCCAGCCAGCAGGCCTACTGTGTACTGGAGAGTCTTCCCACTGTCACCCTATAGACTGCTGAGATTATAGATGTGCTATTCCACCAGCTTCACTTGGCATCGGGGAATCTTAACTCTTGTCTTCAAACTTTTGCGAAAAAGGCTTCATTCTCAAAGATCCCTTTTCATTTCTGAGACAGGACTTCAATATAGTATTTAACCTTGTCTCAAACTCAAGATCCTTTCACTGCTGCCTGGAGTGCTAAGTAATATTCACACTCAGGTATTATGGTGTTTTTAAATAATTGTTTAAAAGTTGCATTTGTTTTGTGTGTATGAACATTTTACCAGCATTTTACAAGTGTTTTGAGAGCATATTTGGTGCTTGTGGAGGTCAGAAGATGTTATTCAATTTAATAGAACTGAGGATAATAATGGCTGTGAACCACTATGTGGGTGCTGAGAACCCAACTTGGTTCTTCTGCAAGAGAAACAATTTTTCTTAACCATTGAGCTATTGCTCTCTTTCCCCTCCTGAGAATATTTTATATTCTCACCTTATCCACTTGATAGGGCTCTTCCTTTAAGCCTCACTAGTATTATTCTTGCTCTCTTGTTATGGAAATACCTGCTTTATCTATTAGAATATTTCATCTGAATCCATAT